>NW_027521900.1:0-45032 GCF_052094955.1 Ictidomys tridecemlineatus | reverse complement strand
ACGATTTGTGCTAGCTCTTTGAAACTTGACACAATAAAGCAGTGTCAAGTTCTATCTCTATGGTTTGTTTGCTGTTGATGTAGCCCTAAGCAGAGAGTGGCGAAAATCACTTTAATGTATCGGGGTTGCCAAGCTTCCAAAAAACTACGAGTTGCCTGAAATCTCAGCAAACATTTTTTCACCCAATCTAGATGATTCTTTCAGGTAATGATCAGTACACCAAAACCACTTGGCTCACTAAATTTCGTTCTTCTAGGTTAAACCGTTCGTTGGCAGTAACCATTTTCATTTTTAGGTTTCACTCTGTTTTCTCCTATAGGGATACATGTATTTGGAACTCTAAATCAAACACGGTTTGTGCTAGCTCTTTGAAAATGACAAAATAAAGCAGTCTCAAGTTCTATCTTTATGGTTGTTTGCTGTTGATGTAGCCCTAAGCAGAGAGTGGCAAAAATCACTTTCATTGAAAGGGGTTGCCAAGCTTCAAAAAAACTACGAGTTGCCTGAAATCTCAGCCAACATTTTTTCACCCAATCTTGATGATTCTGTCAGGTAATGATCAGTACACCAAAATCACATGGCTCACCAAATTTCGTTCTTCTAGGTTAAACCGTTCGTTTGCAGTAACCGTTTTCATTTTTAGGTTTCACTCTGTTTTCTCCTATAGGGATACATGTATTTGGTACTCTAAATCAAACACGGTTCGTGCTAGCTCTTTGAAACTTGACACAATAAAATAGTTTCAAGTTCTATCTATATGGTTTGTTTGCTGTTGATGTACCCCTAAGCAGAGAATGGCGAAAATTACTTTCATGGAAAGGGGTTGCCAAGCTTCCAAAAAACTACAAGTTGCCTGAAATCTCAGCAAACATTCTTTCACCCAATCTTGATGATTCTTTCAGGTAATGATCAGTACACCAAAACCACTAGGCTCACCAAGTTTTGTTCTTCTAGGTTAAACCGTTCGTTTGCAGTAACCATTTTCATTTTTAGGTTTCACTCTGTTTTCTTCTATAGGGATACATGTATTTGGAACTCTAAATCAAACACGGTTTGTGCTAGCTCTTTGAATCTTGACACAATAAAGCAGTTTCAAGTTCTATCTCTATGGTTTGTTTGCTGTTGATGTAGCCCTAAGCAGAGACTGACGAAAATCACTTTCATGGAAAGGGGTTGCCAAGCATCCAAAAAACTACGAGTTGCCTGAAATCTCAGCCAACATTTTTTCACCCAATCTTGATGATTCTGTCAGGTAATGATCAGTACACCAAAATCACATGGCTCACCAAATTTCGTTCTTCTATGTTAAACCGTTCGTTTGCAGTAACCGTTTTCATTTTTAGGTTTCACTTTGTTTTCTCCTATAGGGATACATGTATTTGGTACTCTAAATCAAACACGGTTCGTGCTAGCTCTTTGAAACTTGACACAATAAAGCAGTTTCAAGTTCTATCTCTATGGTTTGTTTGCTGTTGATGTACCCCTAAGCAGAGAATGGCGAAAATCATTTTAATGGAAAGGGGTTGCCAAGCTTCCAAAAAACTACAAGTTGCCTGAAAAATCAGCAAACATTCTTTGACCCAATCTTCATGATTGTTTCAGGTTATGATCAGTACACCAAAACCAGTAGGTTCACCAAGTTTCGTTCTTCTAGGTTAAACCATTCGTTTGCAGTAACCGTTTTCATTTTTAGGTTTCACTCTGTTTTCTCCTATAGGGATACATGTATTTTGAACTCTAAATCAAACTCAGTTTGTGCTAGCTCTTTGAAACTTGACACAATAAAGCAGTTTCAAGTTCTATCTCTATGCTTTGTTTGCTGTTGATGTAACCCTAAGCAGAGACTGGCGAAAATCACTTTCATGGAAAGGGGTTGCCAAGCTTCCAAAAAACTACGAGTTGCCTGAAATCTCAGCCAACATCTTTTCACCCAATCTTGATGATTCTTTCAGGTAATGATCAGTACACCAAAACCACTTGGCTCACCAATTTTCGTTCTTCTAGGTTAAGCCGTTCGTTCGAAGTAACCGCTTTCATTTTTAGGTTTCACTCTGTTTTCTCCTATTGGGATAGATGTATTTGGAACTCTAAATCGAACACAGTTTGTGGTAGCTCTTTGAAACTTGACACAATAAAGCAGATTCAAGTTCTATCTCTATGGTTTGTTTGCTGTTGATGTAGCCCTAAGCAGAGACTGGCGAAAATCACTTTCATGGAAAGGGGTTGCCAAGCTTCCAAAAAACTGCGAGTTTCCTGAAATCTCAGTCATCATTTTTTCACCCAATCTTGATGATTCCTTCAGGTAATGATCAGTACACCAAAACCACTTGGCTCACCAAATTTCGTTCTTCTAGGTTAAACCGTTCATTGGCAGTAACCGTTTTCATTTTTAGGTTTCACTCTGTTTTCTCCTATAGTGATACATGTATTTGGAACTTCATATCGAACACGGTTTGTGGTAGCTCTTTGAAACTTGACACAATAAAGCAGTTTCAAGTTCTATCTCTATGGTTTGTTTGCTGTTGATGTAGCCCTAAGGAGAGAGTGGCGAAAATCACTTTCATGGAAAGGGGTTGCCAAGCTTCAAAAAAACTACGAGTTGCCTGAAATCTCAGCCAACATTTTTTCACCCAATCTTGATGATTCTGTCAGGTAATGATCAGTACACCAAAATCACATGGCTCACCAAATTTCGTTCTTCTAGGTTAAACCGTTCGTTTGCAGTAACCGTTTTCATTTTTAGGTTTCACTTTGTTTTCTCCTATAGGGATACATGTATTTGGAACTCTAAATCAAACACGGTTTGTGCTAGCTCTTTGAAACTTGACACAATAAAGCAGTTTCAAGTTCTATCTCTATGCTTTGTTTGCTGTTGATGTAGCCCTAAGCAGAGACTGGCGAAAATCACTTTCATGGAAAGGGGTTGCCAAGCCGCCAAAAAACTGCGAGTTTCCTGAAATCTCAGCCAACATTTTTTCACCCAATCTTGATGATTCCTTCAGGTAATGATCAGTACACCAAAACCACTTGGCTCACCAAATTTCGTTCTTCTAGGTTAAACCGTTCGTTGGCAGTAACCGTTTTCATTTTTAGGTTTCACTCTGTTTTCTCCTATAGGGATACATGTATTTGCAACTCTAAATCAAACACGGTTTGTGCTAGCTCTTTGAAACTTGACACAATAAAGCAGTTTCAAGTTCTATCTCTATGGTTGTTTGCTGTTGATGTAGCCCTAAGCAGAGACTGGCGAAAATCACTTTCATTGAAAGGGGTTGCCAAGCTTCCAAAAAACTACGAGTTGCCTGAAATCTCAGCCAACATTTTTTCACCCAATCTTGATGATTCTTTCAGGTAATGATCAGTACACCAAAACCACTTGGCTCACCAAATTTCGTTCTTCTAGTTTAAACCGTTCGTTTTCAGTAACCGTTTTCATTTTTAGGTTTCACTCTGTTTTCTCCTATAGAGATACATGTATTTGGAACTCTAAATCAAACACGATTTGTGCTAGCTCTTTGAAACTTGACACAATAAAGCAGTGTCATGTTCTATCTCTATGGTTTGTTTGCTGTTGATGTAGCCCTAAGCAGAGAGTGGCGAAAATCACTTTAATGTATAGGGGTTGCCAAGCTTCCAAAAAACTACGAGTTGCCTGAAATCTCAGCAAACATTTTTTCACCCAATCTTGATGATTCTTTCAGGTAATGATCAGTACACCAAAACCACTTGGCTCACTAAATTTCGTTCTTCTAGGTTAAACCGTTCGTTGGCAGTAACCATTTTCATTTTCAGGTTTCACTCTGTTTTCTCCTATAGGGATACATGTATTTGGAACTCTAAATCAAACACTGTTTGTGCTAGCTCTTTGAAAATGACAAAATAAAGCAGTCTCAAGTTCTATCTTTATGGTTGTTTGCTGTTGATGTATCTCTAAGCAGAGAGTGGCGAAAATCACTTTCATTGAAAGGGGTTGCCAAGCTTCAAAAAAACTACGAGTTGCCTGAAATCTCAGCCAACATTTTTTCACCCAATCTTGATGATTCTGTCAGGTAATGATCAGTACACCAAAATCACATGGCTCACCAAATTTCGTTCTTCTAGGTTAAACCGTTCGTTTGCAGTAACCGTTTTCATTTTTAGGTTTCACTCTGTTTTCTCATATAGGGATACATGTATTTGGTACTCTAAATCAAACACGGTTCGTGCTAGCTCTTTGAAACTTGACACAATAAAGCAGTTTCAAGTTCTATCTCTATGGTTTGTTTGCTGTTGATGTACCCCTAAGCAGAGAATGGCGAAAATTACTTTCATGGAAAGGGGTTGCCAAGCTTCCAAAAAACTACAAGTTGCCTGAAATCTCAGCAAACATTCTTTCACCCAATCTTGATGATTCCTTCAGGTAATGATCAGTACACCAAAACCACTAGGCTCACCAAGTTTCGTTCTTCTAGGTTAAACCGTTCGTTTGCAGTAACCATTTTCATTTTTAGGTTTCACTCTGTTTTCTTTTATAGGGATACATGTATTTGGAACTCTAAATCAAACACGGTTTGTGCTAGCTCTTTGAAACTTGACACAATAAAGCAGTTTCAAGTTCTATCTCTATGCTTTGTTTGCTGTTGATGTAACCCTAAGCAGAGACTGGCGAAAATCACTTTCATGGAAAGGGGTTGCCAAGCTTCCAAAAAACTACGAGTTGCCTGAAATCTCAGCCAACATCTTTTCACCCAATCTTGATGATTCTTTCAGGTAATGATCAGTACACCAAAACCACTTGGCTCACCAATTTTCGTTCTTCTAGGTTAAACCGTTCGTTCGAAATAACCGCTTTCATTTTTAGGTTTCACTCTGTTTTCTCCTATAGGGATAGATGTATTTGGAACTCTAAATCTAACACAGTTTGTGGTAGCTCTTTGAAACTTGACACAATAAAGCAGATTCAAGTTCTATCTCTATGGTTTGTTTGCTGTTGCTGTAGCCCTAAGCAGAGACTGGCGAAAATCACTTTCATGGAAAGGGGTTGCCAAGCTTCCAAAAAACTGCGAGTTTCCTGAAATCTCAGCCATCATTTTTTCACCCATTCTTGATGATTCCTTCAGGTAATGATCAGTACACCAAAACCACTTGGCTCACCAAATTTCTTTCTTCTAGGTTAAACCGTTCGTTTGCAGTAAGCGTTTTCATTTTTAGGTTTCACTCTGTTTTCTCCTATAGGGATACATGTATTTGGAACTCTAAATCAAACACGGTTTGTGCTAGCTCTTTGAAACTTGACAAAATAAAGCAGTTTCAAGTTCTATCTCTATGGTTTGTTTGCTGTTGATGTAGCCCTAAGCAGAGACTGGCGAAAATCACTTTCATGGAAAGCGGTTGCCTAGCTTCCAAAAAACTACCAGTTGCCTGAAATCTCAGCCAACATTTTTTCACCCAATCTTGATGATTCTTTCAGGTAATGATCAGTACACCAAAACCACTTGGCTCACCACATTTCGTTCTTCTAGTTTAAACCGTTCGTTTGCAGTAACCGTTTTAATTTTTAGGATTCACTCTGTTTTCTCCTATAGAGATACATGTATTTGGAACTCTAAATTAAACACGGTTTGTGCTAGCTCTTTGAAACTTGACAAAATAAAGCAGTGTCAAGTTCTATCACTATGGTTTGTTTGCTGTTGATGTAGCCCTAAGCAGAGAGTGGCGAAAATCACTTTCATGTATAGGGGCTGCCAAGCTTCCAAAAAACTACGAGTTGCCTGAAATCTCAGCAAACATTTTTTCACCCAATCTTGATAATTCTTTCAGGTAATGATCAGTACACCAAAACCACTTGGGTCACTAAATTTCGTTCTTCTAGGTTAAACCGTTCGTTGGCAGTAACCATTTTCATTTTTAGGTTTCACTCTGTTTTCTCCCATAGGGATACATGTATTTGGAACTCTAAATCAAACACGGTTTGTGCTAGCTCTTTGAAAATGACAAAATAAAGCAGTTTCAAGTTCTATCTCTATGGTTCGTTTGCTGTTGATGTAGCCCTAAGCAGAGACTGGCGAAAATCACTTTCATGGAAAGGGGTTGCCAAGCTTCCAAAAACCTACGAGTTACCTGAAATCTCAGCCAACATTTTTTCACCCAATCTTGATGATTCTTTCAGGTAATGATCAGTACACCAAAACCACTTGGCTCACCACATTTCGTTCTTCTCGTTTAAACCGTTCGTTTGCAGTAACCGTTTTAATTTTTAGGATTCACTCTGTTTTCTCCTATAGAGATACATGTATTTGGAACTCTAAATCAAACACCGTTTGTGCTAGCTCTTTGAAATTTGACACAATAAAGAAGTTTCAAGTTCTATCTCTATGCTTTGTTTGCTGTTGATGTAGCCCTAAGCAGAGAGTGGCGAAAATCACTTTCATGGAAAGGGGTTGCCAAGCTTCCAAAAAACTACGAGTTGCCTGAAATCTCAGCCAACATTTTTTCACCCAATCATGATGATTCTTTCAGGTAATGATCAATACACCAAAACCACTTGGATCACCAAATTTCGTTCTTCTAGGTTAAACCGTTCGTTGGCAGTAACCGTTTACATTTTTAGGTTTCACTCTGTTTTCTCCTATAGGGATACATGTATTGGGAACTCTAAATCAAACACGGTTTGTGCTAGCTCTTTGAAACTTGACACAATAAAGCAGTTTCAAGTTATATCTCTATGGTTTGTTTGCTGTTGATGTAGCCCTAAGCAGAGACTGGCGAAAATCACTTTCATGGAAAGGGGTTGCCAAGCTTCCAAAAACCTACGAGTTGCCTGAAATCTCAGCCAACATTTTTTCACCCAATCTTGATGATTCTTTCAGGTAATGATCAGTACACCAAAACCACTTGGCTCACCACATTTCGTTCTTCTCGTTTAAACCGTTCGTTTGCAGTAACCGTTTTAATTTTTAGCATTCACTCTGTTTTCTCCTATAGAGATACATGTATTTGAAACTCTAAATCAAACACCGTTTGTGCTAGCTCTTTGAAACTTGACACAATAAAGCAGTTTCAAGTTCTATCTCTATGCTTTGTTTGCTGTTGATGTAGCCCTAAGCATAGACTGGCGAAAATCACTTTCATGGAAAGGGGTTGCCTAGCTTCCAAAAAACTATGAGTTGCCTGAAATCTCAGCCAACATTTTTTCACCCAATCTTGATGATTCTTTCAGATAATGATCAGTACACCAAAACCACTTGGCTCACCAAATTTCGTTCTTCTAGGTTAAACCGTTCGTTGGCAGTAACCGTTTTCATTTTTAGGTTTCACTCTGTTTTCTTCTATAGGGATACATGTATTTGGAACTCTAAATCAAACACGGTTTGTGGTAGCTCTTTGAAACTTGACACAATAAAGCAGTTTCAAGTTCTATCTCTATGGTTTGTTTGCTGTTGATGTAGCCCTAAGGAGAGAGTGGCGAAAATCACTTTCATGGAAAGGGGTTGCCAAGCTTCCAAAAAACTACGAGTTGCCTGAAATCTCAGCCAACATTTTTTCACCCAATCTTGATGATTCTTTCAGGTAATGATCAGTACACCAAAACAACTTGGCTCACCACATTTCGTTCTTCTAGTTTAAACCGTTCGTTTGCAGTAACAGTTTTAATTTTTAGGATTCACTCTGTTTTCTCCTATAGAGATACATGTATTTGGAACTCTAAATCAAACACGGTTTTTGCTAGCTCTTTGAAACTTGACACAATAAAGCAGGGTCAAGTTCTATCTCTATGGTTTGTTTGCTGTTGATGTAGCCCTAAGCAGAGAGTGGCGAAAATCACTTTCATGGAAAGGGGTTGCCAAGCTTCCAAAAAACTGCGAGTTTCCTGAAATCTCAGCCAACATTTTTTCACCCAATCATGATGATTCTTTGAGGTAAGGATCAATACACCAAAACCACTTGGATCACCAAATTTCGTTCTTCTAGGTTAAACCGTTCGTTGGCAGTAACCGTTTTCATTTTTAGGTTTCACTCTGTTTTCTCCTATAGGGATACATGTATTTGGAACTCTAAATCAAACACGGTTAGTGCTAGCTCTTTGAAACTTGACACAATAAAGCAGTTTCAAGTTATATCTCTATGGTTTGTTTGCTGTTGATGTAGCCCTAAGCAGAGTGTGGCGAGAATCACTTTCATGGAAAGGGGTTGCCAAGCTTCTAAAAACCAACGAGTTGCCTGAAATCTCAGCCAACATTTTTTCACCCAATCTTGATGATTCTTTCAGGTAATGATCAGTACACAAAAACAACTTGGCTCACCAAATTTCGTTCTTCTAGGTTAAACCGTTCGTTTGCAGTAACCGTTTTCATTTTTAGGTTTCACTGTGTTTTCTCCTATAGGGATACATGTATTTGGAACTCTAAATCAAAAACGGTTTGTGCTAGCTCTTTGAAACGTGACACAATAAATCAGTTTCAAGTTCTATCTCTATGGTTGTTTGCTGTTTATGTAGCCCTAAGCAGAGACTGGCAAAAATCACTTTCATTGAAAGGGGTTGCCAAGCTTCCAAAAAACTACGAGTTGCCTGAAATCTCAGCCAACATTTTTTCACCCAATCAAGATGATTCTTTCAGGTAATGATCAGTACACCAAAACCACTTGGCTCACTAAATTTCGTTCTTCTAGGTTAAACCGTTCGTTGGCAGTAACCATTTTCATTTTTAGGTTTCACTCTGTTTTCTCCTATAAGGATACATGTATTTGGAACTCTAAATCAAACACGGTTTGTGCTAGCTCTTTGAAAATGACAAAATAAAGCAGTTTCAAGTTCTATCTCTATGGTTCGTTTGCTGTTGATGGAGCCCTAAGCAGAGACTGGCGAAAATCACTTTCATGGAAAGGGGTTGCCTAGCTTCCAAAAAACTAAGAGTAGCCTGAAATCTCAGCAAACATTTTTTCACCCAATCTTGATGATTCTTTCAGGTAATGATCAGTACACCAAAACCACGAGGCTCACCAAATTTCGTTCTTCTAGGTTAAACCGTTCGTTAGCAGTAACCGTTTTCATTTTTAGGTTTTACTCTATTTTCTTCTATAGGGCTACATGTATTTGGAACTCTAAATCAAACACGGTTTGTGCCAGCTCTTTGAAAATGACAAAATAAAGCAGTTTCCAGTTCTATCTCTATGGTTCGTTTGCTGTTGATGGAGCCCTAGGCAGAGACTGGCGAAAATCACTTTCATGGAAAGGGGTTGCCTATCTTCCAATAAACTACGAGTTGCCTGAAATCTCAGCCAACATTTTTTCACACAATCTTGATGATTCTTTCAGGTAATGATCAGTACACCAAAAACACTTGGCTCACCAAATTTCGTTCTTCTAGTTTAAACCGTTCTTTTGCATAACCGTTTTCATTTTTAGGTTTCACTCTGTTTTCTCCTATAGGCATACATGTATTTGGAACTCTAAATCAAACACGGTTTGTGCTAGCTGTTTGAAACTTGACACAATAAAGCAGTTTCAAGTTCTATCTCTATGGTTTGTTTGCTGTTGATGTAGCCCTAAGCAGAGACTGGCGAAAATCACTTTCATGGAAAGGGGTTGCCAAGCTTCCAAAAAACTACGAGTTGCCTGAAATCTCAGCCAACATTTTTTCACCCAATCTTTATGATACTTTCAGGTAATAATCAGTACACCAAACCCATTTTTCTCACCAAATTTCGTTCTTCTAGGTTAAACCGTTCGTTGGCAGTAACCGTTTTCATTTTTAGGTTTCACTCTGTTTTCTCCTATAGGGATACATGTATTTGGAACTTCTAATCGAACACGGTTTGTGGTAGCTCTTTGAAACTTGACACAATAAAGCAGTTTCAAGTTCTATCTCTATGGTTTGTTTGCTGTTGATGTAGCCCTAAGCAGAGAGTGGCGAAAATCACTTTCATGGAAAGGGGTTGCCAAGCTTTTAAAAAACTACGAGTTGCCTGAAATCTCAGCAAACATTTTTTCACCCAATCGTGATGATTCTTTCAGGTAATGATCAGTACACCAAAACCACTTGGCTCACCAAATTTCGTTCTTCTAGGTTAACCCTTTCTTTTGCAATAACCGTTTTCATTTTTATGTTTCACTCTGTTTTCTCCTATAGGGATACATGTATTTGGAACTTCAAATCGAACACGGTTTGTGGTAGCTCTTTGAAACTTGACACAATAAAGCAGTTTCAAGTTCTATCTCTATGCTTTGTTTGCTGTTGATATAGCCCTAAGCAGAGAGTGGCGAAAATCACTTTCATGGAAAGGGGTTGCCAAGCTTCCAAAAAACTGCGAGTTTCCTGAAATCTCAGCCAATATTTTTTCACCCAATCTTGATGATTCTTTCAGGTAATGATCAGTACACCAAAACCACTTGGCTCAAAAAATTTCGTTCTTCTAGGTTAACCCGTTCTTTTGCAGTAACCGTTTTCATTTTTAGGTTTCACTCTGTTTTCTCCTATAGGGATACATGTATTTGGAACTCTAAATCAAACACGGTTTGTGCTAGCTCTTTGAAACTTGACACAATAAAGCAGTTTCAAGTTCTATCTCTATGGTTTGTTTGCTGTTGATGTAGCCCTAAGCAGAGACTGGCGAAAATCACTTTCATAGAAAGGGGTTGCCAAGCTTCCAAAAAACTACGAGTTGCCTGAAATCTCAGCCAACATTTTTTCACCCAATCTTGATGATTCTTTCAGGTAATGATCAGTACACCAAAACCACTTGGCTCACCAAATTTCGTTCTTCTAGGTTAAGCCGTTCGTTGGCAGTAACTGTTTTCATTTTTAGGTTTCACTCTGTTTTCTCCTATAGGGATACATGTATTTGAAACTCTAAAGGAAACACGGTTTGTGCTAGCTCTTTGAAACTTGACACAATAAAGCAGTTTCAAGTTCTATCTCTATGGTTTGTTTGCTGTTGATGTAGCCCTAAGCAGAGACTGTCGAAAATCACTTTCATGGAAATTGGTTGCCAAGCTTCCAAAAAACTATGAGTTGCCTGAAATCTCAGCAAACATTTTTTCACCCAATCTTGATGATTCTTTCAGGTAATGATGAGTACACAAAAACCACTTGGCTAACCAAATTTCGTTCTTCTAGGTTAAACCGTTCGTTTGCAGTAACCATTTTCATTTTTAGGTTTCAATGTTTTCTCCTATAGGGATACATGTATTTGGAACCCTAAATCAAACACGGTTTTTGCTAGCTCTTTGAAACTTGACACAATAAAGCAGTTTCAAGTTCTATCTCTATGGTTTGTTTGCTGTTGATGTAGCCCTAAGCAGAGACTGGCGAAAATCACTTTCATGGAAAGGGTTTGCCAGGCCTCCAAAAAACTACGAGTTGCCTGAAATCTCAGCAAACCTTTTTTCACCCAATCTTGATGATTCTTTCCGGTAATGATAGGTACACCAAAACCACTTGGCTCACCAAATTTCGTTCTTCTAGGTTAAACAGTTCGTTTGCAGTAACCGTTTACATTTTTAGGTTTCACTCTGTTTTCTCCTTTAGGGATACATGTATTTGGAACTCTAAATCAAACACGGTTTGTGCTAGCTCTTTGAAACTTGACACAATAAAGCAGTTTCAAGTTCTATCTCTATGCTTTGTTTCCTGTTGATGTAGCCCTAAGCAGAGACTGGCCAAAATCACTTTCATGGAAAGGGGTTGCCAATCTTCCAAAAAACTACGAGTTGCCTGAAATCTCAGCCAACATTTTTTCACCCAATCTTGATGATTCTTTCATGTAATGATCAGTACACCAAAACCACTTGGCTCACCAAATTTCGTTCTTCTAGGTTAAACCGTTCGTTTTCAGTAACCATATTGATTTTTAGGTTTCACTCTGTTTTCTCCTGTAGGGATACATGTATTTGGAACTCTAAATCAAACACGGTTTGTGCTAGCTCTTTGAAAATTGACACAATAAAGCAGTTTCAAGTTCTATCTCTATGCTTTGTTTGTTGTTGATGTAGCCCTAAGCAGAGAGTGGCGAAAATCACTTTCATAAAAAGTGGATGCCAAGCTTCTAAAAAACTACGAGTTGCCTGAAATCTCAGCCAACATTTTTTCACCCAATCTTGATGATTCTGTCAGGTAATGATCAGTACACCAAAACCACTTTGCTCACCAAATTTCGTTCTTCTAGGTTAAACCGTTCCTTTGCACTAACCGTTTTCATTTTTAGGTTTCACTCTGTTGTCTCCTATAGGGATAGATGTATTTGGAACTCTAAATCGAACACAGTTTGTGGTAGCTCTGTGAAACTTGACACAATAAAGCAGTTTCAAGTTCTATCTCTATGCTTTGTTTGCTGTTGATGTAGCCCTATGCAGAGACTGGCGAAAATCACTTTCATGGAAAGGGGTTACCAAGCTTCCAAAAAACTACGAGTTGCCTGAAATCTCAGCCAACATTTTTTCACCAAATCTTGGTGATTCTTTCAGGTAATGATAAGTACATCAAAACCACTTGGCTTACCAAATTTCGTTCTTCTAGGTTAAACCGTTCTTTTGCAGTAACCGTTTTCATTTTTAGGTTTCACTGTGTTTTCTCCTATAGGGATACATGTATTTGGAAATCTAAATCAAACACGGTTTGTGCTAGCTCTTTGAAACTTGACACAATAAAGCAGTTTCAAGTTCTATTTCTATGCTTTGTTTGCTGTTGATGTAGCCCTAAGCAGAGACTGGCGAAAATCACTTTCATCGAAAGGGGTTGCCAAGCTTCCAAAAAACTACGAGTTGCCTGAAATCTCAGCCAACATTTTTTCACCCAATCTTGATGTTTCTTTCAGGTAATGATCAGTACACCAAAACCACTTGGCTCACCAAATTTCGTTCTTCTAGGTTAAACCGTCCGTTTGCAGAAACTATATTGATTTTTAGGTTTCACTCTGTTTTCTCCTGTAGGGATACATGTATTTGGAACTCTAAATCAAACATGGTTTGTGCTAGCTCTTTGAAAATTGACACAATAAAGCAGTTTCAAGTTCTATCTCTATGGTTTGTTTGCTGTTGATGTAGCCCTAAGCAGAGACTGGCGAAAATCACTTTCATAAAAAGTGGATGCCAAGCTTCTAAAAAACTACGAGTTGCCTGAAATCTCAGCCAACATTTTTTCCCCCATACTTGATGATTCTGTCAGGTAATGATCAGTACACCAAAACCACTTTGATCACCAAATTTCGTTCTTCTAGGTTAAACCGTTCGTTTGCACTAACTGTTTTCATTTTTAGGTTTCACTCTGTTTTCTCCTATAGGGATACATGTATTTGGAACTCTAAATCAAACACGGTTTGTGCTAGCTCTTTGAAACTTGACACAATAAAGCAGTTTCAAGTTCTATCTCTATGCTTTGTTTCCTGTTGATGTAGCCCTAAGCAGAGACTGGCCAAAATCACTTTCATGGAAAGGGGTTGCCAATCTTCCAAAAAACTACGAGTTGCCTGAAATCTCAGCCAACATTTTTTCACCCAATCTTGATGATTCTTTCAGGTAATGATCAGTACACCAAAACCACTTGGCTCACCAAATTTCGTTCTTCTAGGTTAAACCGTTCGTTTGCAGTAACCATATTGATTTTTAGGTTTCACTCTGTTTTCTCCTGTAGGGATACATGTATTTGGAACTCTAAATCAAACACGGTTTGTGCTAGCTCTTTGAAAATTGACACAATAAAGCAGTTTCAAGTTCTATCTCTATGCTTTGTTTGCTGTTGATGTAGCCCTAAGCAGAGAGTGGCAAAAATCACTTTCATAAAAAGTGGATGCCAAGCTTCTAAAAAACTACGAGTTGCCTGAAATCTCAGCCAACATTTTTTCACCCAATCTTGATGATTCTGTCAGGTAATTATCAGTACACCAAAACCACTTTGCTCACCAAATTTCGTTCTTCTAGGTTAAACCGTTCCTTTGCACTAACCGTTTTCATTTTTAGGTTTCACTCTGTTGTCTCCTATAGGGATAGATGTATTTGGAACTCTAAATCGAACACAGTTTGTGGTAGCTCTGTGAAACTTGACACAATAAAGCAGTTTCAAGTTCTATCTCTAAGCTTTGTTTGCTGTTGATGTAGCCCTAAGCAAAGACTGGCGAAAATCACTTTAATGGAAAGGGGCTGCCAAGCTTCCTAAAAACTACGAGTTGCCTGAAATCTCAGCCAACATTTTTTCACCCAATCTTGATGATTCTTTCAGGTAATGATCAGTACACCAAAACCACTTGGCTCACCAAATTTCGTTCTTCTAGGTTAAACCGTTCTTTTGCAGTAACCATTTTCATTTTTAGGTTTCACTCTGTTTTCTCCTATAGGGATACATGTATTTGAAACTCTAAATCAAACACGGTTTGTGCTAGCTCTTTGAAACTTGACACAATAAAGCAGTTTCAAGTTCTATCTCTATGCTTTGTTTGCTGTTGATGTAGCCCTATGCAGAGACTGGCGAAAATCACTTTCATGGAAAGGGGTTACCAAGCTTCCAAAAAACTACGAGTTGCCTGAAATCTCAGCCAACATTTTTTCACCAAATCTTGGTGATTCTTTCAGGTAATGATAAGTACATCAAAACCACTTGGCTTACCAAATTTCGTTCTTCTAGGTTAAACCGTTCTTTTGCAGTAACCGTTTTCATTTTTAGGTTTCACTGTGTTTTCTCCTATAGGGATACATGTATTTGGAAATCTAAATCAAACACGGTTTGTGCTAGCTCTTTGAAACTTGACACAATAAAGCAGTTTCAAGTTCTATTTCTATGCTTTGTTTGCTGTTGATGTAGCCCTAAGCAGAGACTGGCGAAAATCACTTTCATCGAAAGGGGTTGCCAAGCTTCCAAAAAACTACGAGTTGCCTGAAATCTCAGCCAACATTTTTTCACCCAATCTTGATGTTTCTTTCAGGTAATGATCAGTACACCAAAACCACTTGGCTCACCAAATTTCGTTCTTCTAGGTTAAACCGTCCGTTTGCAGTAACCATATTGATTTTTAGGTTTCACTCTGTTTTCTCCTGTAGGGATACATGTATTTGGAACTCTAAATCAAACATGGTTTGTGCTAGCTCTTTGAAAATTGACACAATAAAGCAGTTTCAAGTTCTATCTCTATGGATTGTTTGCTGTTGATGTAGCCCTAAGCAGAGACTGGCGAAAATCACTTTCATAAAAAGTGGATGCCAAGCTTCTAAAAAACTACGAGTTGCCTGAAATCTCAGCCAACATTTTTTCACCCAATCTTGATGATTCTGTCAGGTAATGATCAGTACACCAAAACCACTTTGATCACCAAATTTCGTTCTTCTAGGTTAAACCGTTCGTTTGCACTAACTGTTTTCATTTTTAGGTTTCACTCTGTTTTCTCCTATAGGGATACATGTATTTGGAACTCTAAATCAAACACGGTTTGTGCTAGCTCTTTGAAACTTGACACAATAAAGCAGTTTCAAGTTCTATCTCTATGGTTTGTTTGCTGTTGATGTAGCCCTAAGCAGAGACTGGCTAAAATCACTTTCATGGAAAGGGGTTGCCAAGCTTCCAAAAAACTACGAGTTGCCTGAAATCTCAGCCAACATTTTTTCACCCAATCTTGATGATTCTTTCAGGTAATGATCAGTACACCAAAACCACTTGGATCACCAAATGTCGTTCTTCTAGGTTAAACCGTTCGTTTGCAGTAACCGTTTTCATTTTTAGGTTTCACTCTGTTTTCTCCTATAGGGATACATGTATTTGGAACTGTAAATCAAACACGGTTTGTGCTAGCTCTTTGAAACTTGACACAATAAAGAAGTTTCAAGTTCTATCTCTATGGTTTGTTTGCTGTTGATGTAGCCCTAAGCAAAGACTGGCGAAAATCACTTTCATGGAAAGGGGTTGCCAAGCTTCCAAAAAACTACGAGTTGCCTGAAATGTCAGCCAACATTTTTTCACCCAATCTTGATGATTCTTTCAGGTAATGATCAGTACACGAAAACCACTTGGATCACCAAATTTCGTTCTTCTAGGTTAAACCGTTCGTTTGCAGTAACCATTTTCATTTTTAGGTTTCACTGTTTTCTCCTATAGGAATACATGTATTTGGAACCCTAAATCAAACACGGTTTTTGCTAGCTCTTTGAAACTTGACACAATAAAGCAGTTTCAAGTTCTATCTCTATGGTTTGTTTGCTGTTGATGTAGCCCTAAGCAGAGACTGGCGAAAATCACTTTCATGGAAAGGGGTTGCCAAGCTTCCAAAAAACTACGAGTTGCCTGAAATCTCAGCCAAAATTTTTTCACCCAATCTTGATGATTCATTTCTGTAATGATCAGTACACCAAAACCACTTGGCTCAAAAAATTTCGTTCTTCTAGGTTAAACCGTTCGTTTGCAGTAACCGTTTTCATTTTTAGGTTTCACTCTGTTTTCTCCTATAGGGATACATGTATTTGGAACTCTAAATCAAACACGGTTTGTGCTAGCTCTTTGAAACTTGACACAATAAAGCAGTTTCAAGTTCTATCTCTATGGTTTGTTTGCTGTTGATGTAGCCCTAAGCAGAGACTGGCGAAAATCACTTTCATGGAAAGGGGTTGCCAAGCTTCCAAAAAACTACGAGTTGCCTGAAATCTCAGCCAACATTTTTTAACCCAATCTTGATGATTCTTTCAGGTAATGATCAGTACACCAAAACCACTTGGATCACCAAATGTCGTTCTTCTTGGTTAAACCGTTCGTTTGCAGTAACCGTTTTCATTTTTAGGTTTCACTCTGTTTTCTCCTATAGGGATACATGTATTTGGAACTCTAAATCAAACACGGTTTGTGCTAGCTCTTTGAAACTTGACACAATAAAGCAGTTTCAAGTTCTATCTCTATGGCTTGTTTGCTGTTGATGTAGCCCTAAGCAAAGACTGGCGAAAATCACTTTAATGGAAAGGGGTTGCCAAGCTTCCAAAAAACTACGAGTTGCCTGAAATGTCAGCCAACATTTTTTCACCCAATCTTGATGATTCTTTCAGGTAATGATCAGTACACGAAATCCACTTGGATCACCAAATTTCGTTCTTCTAGGTTAAACCGTTCGGTTGCAGTAACCATTTTCATTTTTAGTTTTCACTGTTTTCTCCTATAGGAATACATGTATTTGGAACCCTAAATCAAAAACCGTTTTTGCTAGCTCTTTGAAACTTGACACAATAAAGCAGTTTCAAGTTCTATCTCTATGGTTTGTTTGCTGTTGATGTAGCCCTAAGCAGAGACTGGCGAAAATCACTTTCATGGAAAGGGGTTGCCAAGCTTCCAAAAAACTACGAGTTGCCTTAAATCTCAGCCAAAATTTTTTCACCCAATCTTGATGATTCTTTTCTGTAATGATCAGTACACCAAAACCACTTGGCTCAAAAAATTTTGTTCTTCTAGGTTAAACCGTTCGTTTGCAGTAACCGTTTTCATTTTTAAGTTTCACTCTGTTTTCTCCTATAGGGATACATGTATTTGGAACTCTAAATCAAACACGGTTTGTGCTAGCTCTTTGAAACTTGACACAATAAAGCAGTTTCAAGTTCTATCTCTATGGTTTGTTTGCTGTTGATGAAGCCCTAAGCAGAGACTGGCAAAAATCACTTTCATGGAAAGGGGATGCCAAGCTTCCAAAAAACTACGAGTTGCCTGAAATCTCAGCCAACATTTTTTCACCCAATCTTGATGATTCTTTCAGGTAATGATCAGTACACCAAAACCACTTGGCTCACCAAATTTCGTTCTTCTAGGTTAAGCCGTTCGTTAGCAGTAACTGTTTTCATTTTTAAGTTTCACTCTGTTTTCTCCTATAGGGATACATGTATTTGGAACTCTAAATGAAACACGGTTTGTGCTAGCTCTTTGAAACTTGACACAATAAAGCAGTTTCAAGTTCTATCTCTATGGTTTGTTTGCTGTTGATGTAGCCCTAAGCAGAGACTGGCGAAAATCACTTTCATGGAAAGGGGTTGCCAAGCTTCCAAAAAACTACAAGTTGCCTGAAATCTCAGCCAACATTTTTTCACCCAATCTTGATGTTTCTTTCAGGTAATGATCAGTACACCAAAACCACTTGGCTCACCAAATTTCGTTCTTCTAGGTTAAACCGTCCGTTTGCAGTAACCATATTGATTTTTAGGTTTCACTCTGTTTTCTCCTGTAGGGATACATGTATTTGGAACTCTAAATCAAACACGGTTTGTGCTAGCTCTTTGAAAATTGACACAATAAAGCAGTTTCAAGTTCTATCTCTATGCTTTGTTTGCTGTTGATGTAGCCCTAAGCAGAGACTGGCGAAAATCACTTACACAAAAAGTGGATGCCAAGCTTCTAAAAAACTACGAGTTGCCTGAAATCTCAGCCAACATTTTTTCACCCAATCTTGATGATTCTGTCAGGTAATGATCAGTACACCAAAACCACTTTGATCACCAAATTTCGTTCTTCTAGGTTAAACCGTTCGTTTGCACTAACCGTTTTCATTTTTAGGTTTCACTCTGTTTTCTCCTATAGGGATACATGTATTTGGAACTCTAAATCAAACACGGTTTGTGCTAGCTCTTTGAAACTTGACACAATAAAGCAGTTTCAAGTTCTATCTCTATGGTTTGTTTGCTGTTGATGTAGCCCGAAGCAGAGACTGGCGAAAATCACTTTCATGGAAAGGGGTTCCCAAGCTTCCAAAAAACTACGAGTTGCCTGAAATCTCAGCCAACATTTTTTCACCCAATCTTGATGATTCTTTCAGGTAATGATCAGTACACCAAAACCACTTGGATCACCAAATGTCGTTCTTCTAGATTAAACCGTTCGTTTGCAGTAACCGTTTTCATTTTTAGGTTTTACTCTGTTTTCTCCTATAGGGATACATGTATTTGGAACTCTAAATCAAACACGGTTTGTGCTAGCTCTTTGAAACTTGGCACAATAAAGAAGTTTCAAGTTCTATCTCTATGGTTTGTTTGCTGTTGATGTAGCCCTAAGCAAAGACTGGCGAAAATCACTTTCATGGAAAGGGGTTGCCAAGCTTCCAAAAAACTACGAGTTGCCTGAAATGTCAGCCAACATTTTTTCACCCAATCTTGATGATTCTTTCAGGTAATGATCAGTACACGAAAACCACTTGGATCACCAAATTTCGTTCTTCTAGGTTAAACCGTTCGTTTGCAGTAACCATTTTCATTTTTAGGTTTCACTGTTTTCTCCTATAGGAATACATGTATTTGGAACCCTAAATCAAACTCGGTTTTTGCTAGCTCTTTGAAACTTTACACAATAAAGCAGTTTCAAGTTCTATTTCTATGGTTTGTTTGCTGTTGATGTAGCCCTAAGCAGAGACTGGCGAAAATCACTTTCATGGAAAGGGGTTGCCAAGCTTCCAAAAAACTACGAGTTGCCTTAAATCTCAGCCAAAATTTTTTCACCCAATCTTGATGATTCATTTCTGTAATGATCAGTACACCAAAACCACTTGGCTCAAAAAATTTCGTTCTTCTAGGTTAAACCGTTCGTTTGCAGTAACCGTTTTCATTTTTAGGTTTCACTCTGTTTTCTCCTATAGGGATACATGTATTTGGAACTCTAAATCAAACACGGTTTGTGCTAGCTCTTTGAAACTTGACACAATAAAGCAGTTTCAAGTTCTATCTCTATGGTTTGTTTGCTGTTGATGTAGCCCTAAGCAGAGACTGGCGAAAATCACTTTCATGGAAAGGGGTTGCCAAGCTTCCAAAAAACTACGAGTTGCCTGAAATCTCAGCCAACATTTTTTAACCCAATCTTGATGATTCTTTCAGGTAATGATCAGTACACCAAAACCACTTGGATCACCAAATGTCGTTCTTCTTGGTTAAACCGTTCGTTTGCAGTAACCGTTTTCATTTTTAGGTTTCACTCTGTTTTCTCCTATAGGGATACATGTATTTGGAACTCTAAATCAAACACGGTTTGTGCTAGCTCTTTGAAACTTGACACAATAAAGCAGTTTCAAGTTCTATCTCTATGGCTTGTTTGCTGTTGATGTAGCCCTAAGCAAAGACTGGCGAAAATCACTTTAATGGAAAGGGGTTGCCAAGCTTCCAAAAAACTACGAGTTGCCTGAAATGTCAGCCAACATTTTTTCACCCAATCTTGATGATTCTTTCAGGTAATGATCAGTACACGAAATCCACTTGGATCACCAAATTTCGTTCTTCTAGGTTAAACCGTTCGGTTGCAGTAACCATTTTCATTTTTAGTTTTCACTGTTTTCTCCTATAGGAATACATGTATTTGGAACCCTAAATCAAAAACCGTTTTTGCTAGCTCTTTGAAACTTGACACAATAAAGCAGTTTCAAGTTCTATCTCTATGGTTTGTTTGCTGTTGATGTAGCCCTAAGCAGAGACTGGCGAAAATCACTTTCATGGAAAGGGGTTGCCAAGCTTCCAAAAAACTACGAGTTGCCTTAAATCTCAGCCAAAATTTTTTCACCCAATCTTGATGATTCTTTTCTGTAATGATCAGTACACCAAAACCACTTGGCTCAAAAAATTTTGTTCTTCTAGGTTAAACCGTTCGTTTGCAGTAACCGTTTTCATTTTTAGGTTTCACTCTGTTTTCTCCTATAGGGATACATGAATTTGGAACTCTAAATCAAACACGGTTTGTGCTAGCTCTTTGAAACTTGACACAATAAAGCAGTTTCAAGTTCTATCTCTATGGCTTGTTTGCTGTTGATGTAGCCCTAAGCAAAGACTGGCGAAAATCACTTTAATGGAAAGGGGTTGCCAAGCTTCCAAAAAACTACGAGTTGCCTGAAATGTCAGCCAACATTTTTTCACCCAATCTTGATGATTCTTTCAGGTAATGATCAGTACACGAAATCCACTTGGATCACCAAATTTCGTTCTTCTAGGTTAAACCGTTCGGTTGCAGTAACCATTTTCATTTTTAGTTTTCACTGTTTTCTCCTATAGGAATACATGTATTTGGAACCCTAAATCAAAAACCGTTTTTGCTAGCTCTTTGAAACTTGACACAATAAAGCAGTTTCAAGTTCTATCTCTATGGTTTGTTTGCTGTTGATGTAGCCCTAAGCAGAGACTGGCGAAAATCACTTTCATGGAAAGGGGTTGCCAAGCTTCCAAAAAACTACGAGTTGCCTTAAATCTCAGCCAAAATTTTTTCACCCAATCTTGATGATTCTTTTCTGTAATGATCAGTACACCAAAACCACTTGGCTCAAAAAATTTTGTTCTTCTAGGTTAAACCGTTCGTTTGCAGTAACCGTTTTCATTTTTAAGTTTCACTCTGTTTTCTCCTATAGGGATACATGTATTTGGAACTCTAAATCAAACACGGTTTGTGCTAGCTCTTTGAAACTTGACACAATAAAGCAGTTTCAAGTTCTATCTCTATGGTTTGTTTGCTGTTGATGAAGCCCTAAGCAGAGACTGGCAAAAATCACTTTCATGGAAAGGGGATGCCAAGCTTCCAAAAAACTACGAGTTGCCTGAAATCTCAGCCAACATTTTTTCACCCAATCTTGATGATTCTTTCAGGTAATGATCAGTACACCAAAACCACTTGGCTCACCAAATTTCGTTCTTCTAGGTTAAGCCGTTCGTTAGCAGTAACTGTTTTCATTTTTAAGTTTCACTCTGTTTTCTCCTATAGGGATACATGTATTTGGAACTCTAAATGAAACACGGTTTGTGCTAGCTCTTTGAAACTTGACACAATAAAGCAGTTTCAAGTTCTATCTCTATGGTTTGTTTGCTGTTGATGTAGCCCTAAGCAGAGACTGGCGAAAATCACTTTCATGGAAAGGGGTTGCCAAGCTTCCAAAAAACTACAAGTTGCCTGAAATCTCAGCCAACATTTTTTCACCCAATCTTGATGTTTCTTTCAGGTAATGATCAGTACACCAAAACCACTTGGCTCACCAAATTTCGTTCTTCTAGGTTAAACCGTCCGTTTGCAGTAACCATATTGATTTTTAGGTTTCACTCTGTTTTCTCCTGTAGGGATACATGTATTTGGAACTCTAAATCAAACACGGTTTGTGCTAGCTCTTTGAAAATTGACACAATAAAGCAGTTTCAAGTTCTATCTCTATGCTTTGTTTGCTGTTGATGTAGCCCTAAGCAGAGACTGGCGAAAATCACTTACACAAAAAGTGGATGCCAAGCTTCTAAAAAACTACGAGTTGCCTGAAATCTCAGCCAACATTTTTTCACCCAATCTTGATGATTCTGTCAGGTAATGATCAGTACACCAAAACCACTTTGATCACCAAATTTCGTTCTTCTAGGTTAAACCGTTCGTTTGCACTAACCGTTTTCATTTTTAGGTTTCACTCTGTTTTCTCCTATAGGGATACATGTATTTGGAACTCTAAATCAAACACGGTTTGTGCTAGCTCTTTGAAACGTGACACAATAAAGCAGTTTCAAGTTCTATCTCTATGGTTTGTTTGCTGTTGATGTAGCCCGAAGCAGAGACTGGCGAAAATCACTTTCATGGAAAGGGGTTCCCAAGCTTCCAAAAAACTACGAGTTGCCTGAAATCTCAGCCAACATTTTTTCACCCAATCTTGATGATTCTTTCAGGTAATGATCAGTACACCAAAACCACTTGGATCACCAAATGTCGTTCTTCTAGGTTAAACCGTTCGTTTGCAGTAACCGTTTTCATTTTTAGGTTTTACTCTGTTTTCTCCTATAGGGATACATGTATTTGGAACTCTAAATCAAACACGGTTTGTGCTAGCTCTTTGAAACTTGGCACAATAAAGAAGTTTCAAGTTCTATCTCTATGGTTTGTTTGCTGTTGATGTAGCCCTAAGCAAAGACTGGCGAAAATCACTTTCATGGAAAGGGGTTGCCAAGCTTCCAAAAAACTACGAGTTGCCTGAAATGTCAGCCAACATTTTTTCACCCAATCTTGATGATTCTTTCAGGTAATGATCAGTACACGAAATCCACTTGGATCACCAAATTTCGTTCTTCTAGGTTAAACCGTTCGTTTGCAGTAACCATTTTCATTTTTAGGTTTCACTGTTTTCTCCTATAGGAATACATGTATTTGGAACCCTAAATCAAACTCGGTTTTTGCTAGCTCTTTGAAACTTTACACAATAAAGCAGTTTCAAGTTCTATTTCTATGGTTTGTTTGCTGTTGATGTAGCCCTAAGCAGAGACTGGCGAAAATCACTTTCATGGAAAGGGGTTGCCAAGCTTCCAAAAAACTACGAGTTGCCTTAAATCTCAGCCAAAATTTTTTCACCCAATCTTGATGATTCATTTCTGTAATGATCAGTACACCAAAACCACTTGGCTCAAAAAATTTCGTTCTTCTAGGTTAAACCGTTCGTTTGCAGTAACCGTTTTCATTTTTAGGTTTCACTCTGTTTTCTCCTATAGGGATACATGTATTTGGAACTCTAAATCAAACACGGGTTGTGCTAGCTCTTTGAAACTTGACACAATAAAGCAGTTTCAAGTTCTATCTTTATGCTTTGTTTACTGTTGATGAAGCCCTAAGCAGAGACTGGCAAAAATCACTTTCATGGAAAGGGGTTGCCAAGCTTCCAAAAAACTACGAGTTGCCTGAAATCTCAGCCAACATTTTTTCACCCAATCTTGATGATTCTTTCAGGTAATGATCAGTACACCAAAACCACTTGGCTCACCAAATTTCGTTCTTCTAAGTTAAGCCGTTCGTTAGCAGTAACTGTTTTCATTTTTAGGTTTCACTCTGTTTTCTCCTATAGGGATACAGGTATTTGGAACTCTAAATGAAACACGGTTTGTGCTAGCTCTTTGAAACTTGACACAATAAAGCAGTTTCAAGTTCTATCTCTATGGTTTGTTTGCTGTTGATGTAGCCCTAAGCAGAGACTGTCGAAAATCACTTTCATGGAAAGGGGTTGCCAAGCTTCCAAAAAACTACGAGTTGCCTGAAATCTCAGCCAACATTTTTTCACCAAATCTTGATGATTCTTTCAGGTAATGATAAGTACACCAAAACCACTTGGCTTACCAAATTTCGTTCTTCTAGGTTAAACCGTTCTTTTGCAGTAACCGTTTTCATTTTTAGGTTTCACTGTGTTTTCTCCTATAGGGATACATGTATTTGGAACTCTAAATCAAACACGGTTTGTGCTAGCTCTTTGAAACTTGACACAATAAAGCAGTTTCAAGTTCTATTTCTATGCTTTGTTTGCTGTTGATGTAGCCCTAAGCAGAGACTGGCGAAAATCACTTTCATGGAAAGGGGTTGTCAAGCTTCCAAAAAACTACGAGTTGCCTGAAATCTCAGCCAAAATTTTTTCACCCAATCTTGATGATTCTTTTCTGTAATGATCAGTACACCAAAACCACTTGGCTCAAAAAATTTTGTTCTTCTAGGTTAAACCGTTCGTTTGCAGTAACCGTTTTCATTTTTAAGTTTCACTCTGTTTTCTCCTATAGGGATACATGTATTTGGAACTCTAAATCAAACACGGTTTGTGCTAGCTCTTTGAAACTTGACACAATAAAGCAGTTTCCAGTTCTATCTCTATGGTTTGTTTGCTGTTGATGAAGCCCTAAGCAGAGACTGGCAAAAATCACTTTCATGGAAAGGGGTTGCCAAGCTTCCAAAAAACTACGAGTTGCCTGAAATCTCAGCCAACATTTTTTCACCCAATCTTGATGATTGTTTCAGGTAATGATCAGTACACCAAAACCACTTGGCTCACCAAATTTCGTTCTTCTAGGTTAAGCCGTTCGTTAGCAGTAACTGTTTTCATTTTTAGGTTTCACTCTGTTTTCTCCTATAGGGATACAGGTATTTGGAACTCTAAATGAAACACGGTTTGTGCTAGCTCTTTGAAACTTGACACAATAAAGCAGTTTCAAGTTCTATCTCTATGGTTTGTTTGCTGTTGATGTAGCCCTAAGCAGAGACTGTCGAAAATCACTTTCATGGAAAGGGGTTGCCAAGCTTCCAAAAAACTACGAGTTGCCTGAAATCTCAGCCAACATTTTTTCACCAAATCTTGATGATTCTTTCAGGTAATGATAAGTACACCAAAACCACTTGGCTTACCAAATTTCGTTCTTCTAGGTTAAACCGTTCTTTTGCAGTAACCGTTTTCATTTTTAGGTTTCACTGTGTTTTCTCCTATAGGGATACATGTATTTGGAACTCTAAATCAAACACGGTTTTTGCTAGCTCTTTGAAACTTGACACAATAAAGCAGTTTCAAGTTCTATTTCTATGCTTTGTTTGCTGTTGATGTAGCCCTAAGCAGAGACTGGCGAAAATCACTTTCATGGAAAGGGGTTGCCAAGCTTCCAAAAAACTACGAGTTGCCTGAAATCTCAGCCAACATTTTTTCACCCAATCTTGATGTTTCTTTCAGGTAATGATCAGGACACCAAAACCACTTGGCTCACCAAATTTCGTTCTTCTAGGTTAAACCGTCCGTTTGCAGTAACCATATTGATTTTTAGGTTTCACTCTGTTTTCTCCTGTAGGGATACATGTATTTGGAACTCTAAATCAAACACGGTTTGTGCTAGCTCTTTGAAAATTGACACAATAAAGCAGTTTCAAGTTCTATCTCTATGGTTTGTTTGCTGTTGATGTAGCCCTAAGCAGAGACTGGCGAAAATCACTTTCATGGAAAGGGGTTGCCAAGCTTCCAAAAAACTACGAGTTGCCTGAAATCTCAGCCAACATTTTTTCACCCAATCTTGATGTTTTTTTCAGGTAATGATCAGCACACCAAAACCACTTGGCTCACCAAATTTCGTTCTTCTAGGTTAAACCGTACGTTTGCAGTAACCGTATTGATTTTTAGGTTTCACTCTGTTTTCTCCTGTAGGGATACATGTATTTGGAACTCTAAATCAAACACGGTTTGTGCTAGCTCTTTGAAAATTGACAAAATAAAGAAGTTTCAAGTTCTATCTCTATGGTTTGTTTGCTGTTGATGTAGCCCTAAGCAGAGACTGGCGAAAATCACTTTCATGGAAAGGGGTTGCCAAGCTTCCAAAAAACTACGAGTTGCCTGAAATCTCAGCCAACATTTTTTCACCCAATCTTGATGATTGTTTCAGGTAATGATCAGTACACCAAAACCACTTGGATCACCCAATGTCGTTCTTCTAGGTTAAACCGTTCGTTTGCAGTAACCGTTTTCATTTTTAGGTTTCACTCTGTTTACTCCTATAGGGATACATGTATTTGGATCTCTAAATCAAACACGGTTTGTGCTAGCTCTTTGAAACTTGACACAAGAAAGAAGTTTCAAGTTCTATCTCTATGGTTTGTTTGCTGTTGATGTAGCCCTAAGCAAAGACTGGCGAAAATCACTTTCATGGAAAGGGGTTGCCAAGCTTCCAAAAAACTACGAGTTGCCTGAAATGTCAGCCAACATTTTTTCACCCAATCTTGATGATTCTTTCAGGTAATGATCAGTACGCGAAAACCACTTGGATCACCAAATTTCGTTCTTCTAGGTTAAACCGTTCGTTTGCAGTAACCATTTTCATTTTTAGGTTTCACTGTTTTCTCCTATAGGAATACATGTATTTGGAACCCTAAATCAAACACGGTTTTTGCTAGCTCTTTGAAACTTGACACAATAAAGCAGTTTCAAGTTCTATCTCTATGGTTTGTTTGCTGTTGATGTAGCCCTAAGCAGAGACTGGCGAAAATCACTTTCATGGAAAGGGGTTGCCAAGCTTCCAAAAAACTACGAGTTGCCTTAAATCTCAGCCAAAATTTTTTCACCCAATCTTGATGATTCTTTTCTGTAATGATCAGTACACCAAAACCACTTGGCTCAAAAAATTTCGTTCTTCTAGGTTAAACCGTTCGTTTGCAGTAACCGTTTTCATTTTTAAGTTTCACTCTGTTTTCTCCTATAGGGATACATGTATTTGGAACTCTAAATCAAACACGGTTTGTGCTAGCTCTTTGAAACTTGACACAATAAAGCAGTTTCAAGTTCTATCTCTATGGTTTGTTTGCTGTTGATGAAGCCCTAAGCAGAGACTGGCAAAAATCACTTTCTTGGAAAGGGGTTGCCAAGCTTCCAAAAAACTACGAGTTGTCTGAAATCTCAGCCAACATTTTTTCACCCAATCTTGATGATTCTTTCAGGTAATGATCAGTACACCAAAACCACTTGGCTCACCAAATTTCGTTCTTCTAGGTTAAGCCGTTCGTTAGCAGTAACTGTTTTCATTTTTAGGTTTCACTCTGTTTTCTCCTATAGGGATACATGTATTTGGAACTCTAAATGAAACACGGTTTGTGCTAGCTCTTTGAAACTTGACACAATAAAGCAGTTTCAAGTTCTATCTCTATGGTTTGTTTGCTGTTGATGTAGCCCTAAGCAGAGACTGGCGAAAATCACTTTCATGGAAAGGGGTTGCCAAGCTTCCAAAAAACTACGAGTTGCCTGAAATCTCAGCCAACATTTTTTCACCCAATCTTGATGTTTTTTTCAGGTAATGATCAGCACACCAAAACCACTTGGCTCACCAAATTTCGTTCTTCAAGGTTAAACCGTCCGTTTGCAGTAACCATATTGATTTTTAGGTTTCACTCTGTTTTCTCCTGTAGGGATACATGTATTTGGAATTCTAAATCAAACACGGTTTGTTCTAGCTCTTTGAAAATTGACAAAATAAAGAAGTTTCAAGTTCTATCTCTATGGTTTGTTTGCTGTTGATGTAGCCCTAAGCAGAGACTGGCGAAAATCACTTTCATGGAAAGGGGTTGCCAAGCTTCCAAAAAACTACGAGTTGCCTGAAATCTCAGCCAACATTTTTTCACCCAATCTTGATGATTCTTTCAGGTAATGATCAGTACACCAAAACCACTTGGATCACCAAATGTCGTTCTTCTAGGTTAAACCGTTCGTTTGCAGTAACCGTTTTCATTTTTAGGTTTCACTCTTTTTTCTCCTATAGGGATACATGTATTTGGAACTCTAAATCAAACACGGTTTGTGCTAGCTCTTTGAAACTTGACACAATAAAGAAGTTTCAAGTTCTATCTCTATAGTTTGTTTGCTGTTGATGTAGCCCTAAGCAAAGACTGGCAAAAATCACTTTCATGGAAAGGGGTTGCCAAGCTTCCAAAAAACTACGAGTTGCCTGAAATGTCAGCCAACATTTTTTCACCCAATCTTGATGATTCTTTCAGGTAATGATCAGTACACGAAAACCACTTGGATCACGAAATTTCGTTCTTCTAGGTTAAACCGTTCGTTTGCAGTAACCATTTTCATTTTTAGGTTTCACTGTTTTCTCCTATAGGAATACATGTATTTGGAACCCTAAATCAAACACGGTTTTTGCTAGCTCTTTGAAACTTGACACAATAAAGCAGTTTCAAGTTCTATCTCTATGGTTTGTTTGCTGTTGATGTAGCCCTAAGCAGAGACTGGCGAAAATCACTTTCATGGAAAGGGGTTGCCAAGCTTCCAAAAAACTACGAGTTGCCTTAAATCTCAGCCAAAATTTTTTCACCCAATCTTGATGATTCTTTTCTGTAATGATCAGTACACCAAAACCACTTGGCTCAAAAAATTTCGTTCTTCTAGGTTAAACCGTTCGTTTGCAGTAACCGTTTTCATTTTTAAGTTTCACTCTGTTTTCTCCTATAGGGATACATGTATTTGGAACTCTAAATCAAACACGGTTTGTGCTAGCTCTTTGAAACTTGACACAATAAAGCAGTTTCAAGTTCTATCTCTATGGTTTGTTTGCTGTTGATGAAGCCCTAAGCAGAGACTGGCAAAAATCACTTTCATGGAAAGGGGTTGCCAAGCTTCCAAAAAACTACGAGTTGTCTGAAATCTCAGCCAACATTTTTTCACCCAATCTTGATGATTCTTTCAGGTAATGATCAGTACACCAAAACCACTTGGCTCACCAAATTTCGTTCTTCTAGGTTAAGCCGTTCGTTAGCAGTAACTGTTTTCATTTTTAGGTTTCACTCTGTTTTCTCCTATAGGGATACATGTATTTGGAACTCTAAATGAAACACGGTTTGTGCTAGCTCTTTGAAACTTGACACAATAAAGCAGTTTCAAGTTCTATCTCTATGGTTTGTTTGCTGTTGATGTAGCCCTAAGCAGAGACTGGCGAAAATCACTTTCATGGAAAGGGGTTGCCAAGCTTCCAAAAAACTACGAGTTGCCTGAAATCTCAGCCAACATTTTTTCACCCAATCTTGATGTTTTTTTCAGGTAATGATCAGCACACCAAAACCACTTGGCTCACCAAATTTCGTTCTTCAAGGTTAAACCGTCCGTTTGCAGTAACCATATTGATTTTTAGGTTTCACTCTGTTTTCTCCTGTAGGGATACATGTATTTGGAACTCTAAATCAAACACGGTTTGTCCTAGCTCTTTGAAAATTGACAAAATAAAGAAGTTTCAAGTTCTATCTCTATGGTTTGTTTGCTGTTGATGTAGCCCTAAGCAGAGACTGGCGAAAATCACTTTCATGGAAAGGGGTTGCCAAGCTTCCAAAAAACTACGAGTTGCCTGAAATCTCAGCCAACATTTTTTCACCCAATCTTGATGATTCTTTCAGGTAATGATCAGTACACCAAAACCACTTGGATCAAAAAATTTCGTTCTTCTAGGTTAAACCGTTCGTTTGCAGTAACCGTTTTCATTTTTAGGTTTCACTCTGTTTTCTCCTATAGGGATACATGTATTTGGAACTCTAAATCAAACACGGTTTGTGCTAGCTCTTTGAAACTTGACACAATAAAGAAGTTTCAAGTTCTATCTCTATGGTTTGTTTGCTGTTGATGTAGCCCTAAGCAAAGACTGGCAAAAATCACTTTCATGGAAAGGGGTTGCCAAGCTTCCAAAAAACTACGAGTTGCCTGAAATGTCAGCCAACATTTTTTCACCCAATCTTGATGATTCTTTCAGGTAATGATCAGTACACGAAAACCACTTGGATCACGAAATTTCGTTCTTCTAGGTTAAACCGTTCGTTTGCAGTAACCATTTTCATTTTTAGGTTTCACTGTTTTCTCCTATAGGAATACATGTATTTGGAACCCTAAATCAAACACGGTTTTTGCTAGCTCTTTGAAACTTGACACAATAAAGCAGTTTCAAGTTCTATCTCTATGGTTTGTTTGCTGTTGATGTAGCCCTAAGCAGAGACTGGCGAAAATCACTTTCATGGAAAGGGGTTGCCAAGCTTCCAAAAAACTACGAGTTGCCTTAAATCTCAGCCAACATTTTTTCACCCAATCTTGATGATTCTTTTCTGTAATGATCAGTACACCAAAACCACTTGGCTCAAAAAATTTCGTTCTTCTAGGTTAAACCGTTCGTTTGCAGTAACCGTTTTCATTTTTAAGTTTCACTCTGTTTTCTCCTATAGGGATACATGTATTTGGAACTCTAAATCAAACACGTTTTGTGCTAGCTCTTTGAAACTTGACACAATAAAGCAGTTTCAAGTTCTATCTCTATGGTTTGTTTGCTGTTGATGAAGCCCTAAGCAGAGACTGGCAAAAATCACTTTTATGGAAAGGGGTTGCCAAGCTTCCAAAAAACTACGAGTTGTCTGAAATCTCAGCCAACATTTTTTCACCCAATCTTGATGATTCTTTCAGGTAATGATCAGTACACCAAAACCACTTGGCTCACCAAATTTCGTTCTTCTAGGTTAAGCCGTTCGTTAGCAGTAACTGTTTTCATTTTTAGGTTTCACTCTGTTTTCTCCTATAGGGATACATGTATTTGGAACTCTAAATGAAACACGGTTTGTGCTAGCTCTTTGAAACTTGACACAATAAAGCAGTTTCAAGTTCTATCTCTATGGTTTGTTTGCTGTTGATGTAGCCCTAAGCAGAGACTGGCGAAAATCACTTTCATGGAAAGGGGTTGCCAAGCTTCCAAAAAACTACGAGTTGCCTGAAATCTCAGCCAACATTTTTTCACCCAATCTTGATGTTTTTTTCAGGTAATGATCAGCACACCAAAACCACTTGGCTCACCAAATTTCGTTCTTCTAGGTTAAACCGTCCGTTTGCAGTAACCATATTGATTTTTAGGTTTCACTCTGTTTTCTCCTGTAGGGATACATGTATTTGGAACTCTAAATCAAACACGGTTTGTGCTAGCTCTTTGAAAATTGACAAAATAAAGAAGTTTCAAGTTCTATCTCTATGGTTTGTTTGCTGTTGATGTAGCCCTAAGCAGAGACTGGCGAAAATCACTTTCATGGAAAGGGGTTGCCAAGCTTCCAAAAAACTACGAGTTGCCTGAAATCTCAGCCAACATTTTTTCACCCAATCTTGATGATTCTTTCAGGTAATGATCAGTACACCAAAACCACTTGGATCACCAAATGTCGTTCTTCTAGGTTAAACCGTTCGTTTGCAGTAACCGTTTTCATTTTTAGGTTTCACTCTGTTTTCTCCTATAGGGATACATGTATTTGGAACTCTAAATCAAACACGGTTTGTGCTAGCTCTTTGAAACTTGACACAATAAAGAAGTTTCAAGTTCTATCTCTATGGTTTGTTTGCTGTTGATGTAGCCCTAAGCAAAGACTGGCGAAAATCACTTTCATGGAAAGGGGTTGCCAAGCTTCCAAAAAACTACGAGTTGCCTGAAATGTCAGCCAACATTTTTTCACCCAATCTTGATGATTCTTTCAGGTAATGATCAGTACACGAAAACCACTTGGATCACCAAATTTCGTTCTTCTAGGTTAAACCGTTCGTTTGCAGTAACCATTTTCATTTTTAGGTTTCACTGTTTCCTCCTATAGGAATACATGTATTTGGAACCCTAAATCAAACACGGTTGTTGCTAGCTCTTTGAAACTTGACACAATAAAGAAGTTTCAAGTTCTATCTCTATGGTTTGTTTGCTGTTGATGTAGCCCTAAGCAGAGACTGGCGAAAATCACTTTCATGGAAAGGGGTTGCCAAGCTTCCAAAAAACTACGAGTTGCCTTAAATCTCAGCCAAAATTTTTTCACCCAATCTTGATGATTCTTTTCTGTAATGATCAGTACACCAAAACCACTTGGCTCAAAAAATTTCGTTCTTCTAGGTTAAACCGTTCATTTGCAGTAACCGTTTTCATTTTTAGGTTTCACTCTGTTTTCTCCTATAGGGATACATGTATTTGGAACTCTAAATCAAACACGGTTTGTGCTAGCTCTTTGAAACTTGACACAATAAAGCAGTTTCAAGTTCTATCTCTATGGTTTGTTTGCTGTTGATGAAGCCCTAAGCAGAGACTGGCAAAAATCACTTTCATGGAAAGGGGTTGCCGAGCTTCCAAAAAACTACGAGTTGCCTGATATCTCAGCCAACATTTTTTCACCCAATCTTGATGATTGTTTCAGGTAATGATCAGTACACCAAAACCACTTGGCTCACCAAATTTCGTTCTTCTAGGTTAAGCCGTTCGTTAGCAGTAACTGTTTTCATTTTTAGGTTTCACTCTGTTTTCTCCTATAGGGATACATGTATTTGGAACTCTAAATGAAACACGGTTTGTGGTAGCTCTTTGAAACTTGACACAATAAAGCAGTTTCAAGTTCTATCTCTATGGTTTGTTTGCTGTTGATGTAGCCCTAAGCAGAGACTGTCGAAAATCACTTTCATGGAAAGGGGTTGCCAAGCTTCCAAAAAACTACGAGTTGCCTGAAATCTCAGCCAACATTTTTTCACCCAATCTTTATGTTTTTTTCAGGTAATGATCAGCACACCAAAACCACTTGGCTCACCAAATTTCGTTCTTCTAGGTTAAACCGTCCGTTTGCAGTAACCATATTGATTTTTAGGTTTCACTCTGTTTTCTCCTGTAGGGATACATGTATTTGGAACTCTAAATCAAACACGGTTTGTGCTAGCTCTTTGAAAATTGACAAAATAAAGAAGTTTCAAGTTCTATCTCTATGGTTTGTTTGCTGTTGATGTAGCCCTAAGCAGAGACTGTCGAAAATCACTTTCATGGAAAGGGGTTGCCAAGCTTCCAAAAAACTACGAGTTGCCTGAAATCTCAGCCAACATTTTTTCACCCAATCTTGATGATTCTTTCAGGTAATGATCAGTACACCAAAACCACTTGGATCACCAAATGTCGTTCTTCTAGGTTAAACCGTTCGTTTGCAGTAACCGTTTTCATTTTTAGGTTTCACTCTGTTTTCTCCTATAGGGATACATGTATTTGGAACTCTAAATCAAACACGGTTTGTGCTAGCTCTTTGAAACTTGACACAATAAAGAAGTTTCAAGTTCTATCTCTATGGTTTGTTTGCTGTTGATGTAGCCCTAAGCAAAGACTGGCGAAAATCACTTTCATTGAAAGGGGTTGCCAAGCTTCCAAAAAACTACGAATTGCCTTAAATCTCAGCCAAAATTTTTTCACCCAATCTTGATGATTCTTTTCTGTAATGATCAGTACACCAAAACCACTTGGCTCAAAAAATTTCGTTCTTCTAGGTTAAACCGTTCGTTTGCAGTAACCGTTTTCATTTTTAGGTTTCACTCTGTTTTCTCCTATAGGGATACATGTATTTGGAACTCTAAATCAAACACGGTTTGTGCTAGCTCTTTGAAACTTGACACAATAAAGCAGTTTCAAGTTCTATCTCTATGGTTTGTTTGCTGTTGATGAAGCCCTAAGCAGAGACTGGCAAAAATCACTTTCATGGAAAGGGGTTGCCGAGCTTCCAAAAAACTACGAGTTGCCTGAAATCTCAGCCAACATTTTTTCACCCAATCTTGATGATTCTTTCAGGTAATGATCAGTACACCAAAACCACTTGGCTCACCAAATTTCGTTCTTCTACGTTAAGCCGTTCGTTAGCAGTAACTGTTTTCATTTTTAGGTTTCACTCTGTTTTCTCCTATAGGGATACATGTATTTGGAACTCTAAATGAAACACGGTTTGTGCTAGCTCTTTGAAACTTGACACAATAAAGCAGTTTCAAGTTCTATCTCTATGGTTTGTTTGCTGTTGATGTAGCCCTAAGCAGAAACTGTCGAAAATCACTTTCATGGAAAGGGGTTGCCAAGCTTCCAAAAAACTATGAGTTGCCTGAAATCTCAGCAAAAATTTTTTCACCCAATCTTGATGATTCTTTCAGGTAATGATGAGTACACAAAAAATACTTGGCTACCCAAATTTCATTCTTCTAGGTTAAACCGTTCGTTTGCAGTAACCATTTTCATTTTTAGGTTTCACTGTTTTCTCCTATAGAGATACATGTATTTGGAACCCTAAATCAAACACGGTTTTTGCTAGCTCTTTGAAACTTGACACAATAAAGCAGTTTCAAGTTCTATCTCTATGGTTTGTTTGCTGTTGATGTAGCCCTAAGCAGAGACTGGCGAAAATCACTTTCATGGAAAGGGGTTGCCAAGCCTCCAAAAACTACGAGTTGCCTGAAATCTCAGCAAACATTTTTTCACCCAATCTCGATGATTCTTTCCGGTACTGATAGGTACACCAAAACCACTTGGCTCACCAAATTTCGTTCTTCTAGGTTAAACCGTTCGTTTGCAGTAACCGTTTACATTTTTAGGTTTCACTCTGTTTTCTCCTATAGGGATACATGTATTTGGAACTCTAAATGAAACACGGTTTGTGCTAGCTCTTTGAAACTTGACAAAATAAAGCAGTTTCAAGTTCTATCTCTATGCTTTGTTTGCTGTTGATGTAGCCCTATGCAGAGACTGGCGAAAATCATTTTCATGGAAAGGGGTTGCCAAGCTTCCAAAAAACTACGAGTTGCCTGAAATCTCAGCCAACATTTTTTCACCCAATCTTGATGATTCGTTCAGGTAATGATCAGTACACCAAAACCACTTGGCTCACCAAATTTCGTTGTTCTAGGTTTAACCGTCCGTTTGCAGTAACCGTTTTCATTTTTAGGTTTCAAACTGTTTTCTCCTATAGGGATACATGTATTTGGAACTCTAAATCAAACACGGTTTGTGCTAGCTCTTTGAAACGTGACAAAATAAAGCAGTTTCAAGTTCTATCTCTATGCTTTGTTTGCTGTTGATGTAGCCCTATGCAGAGACTGGCGAAAATCATTTTCATGGAAAGGGGTTGCCAAGCTTCCAAAAAACTACGAGTTGCCTGAAATCTCAGCCAACATTTTTTCACCCAATCTTGATGATTCGTTCAGGTAATGATCAGTACACCAAAACCACTTGGCTCACCAAATTTCGTTCTTCTAGGTTTAACCGTTCGTTTGCAGTAACCGTTTTCATTTTTAGGTTTCACTCTGTTTTCTCCTATAGGAATACATGTATTTGGAACCCTAAATCAAACACGGTTTTTGCTAGCTCTTTGAAACTTGACACAATAAAGCAGTTTCAAGTTCTATCTCTATGGTTTGTTTGCTGTTGATGTAGCCCTAAGCAGAGACTGGCGAAAATCACTTTCATGGAAAGGGGTTGCCAAGCTTCCAAAAAACTACGAGTTGCCTTAAATCTCAGCCAAAATTTTTTCACCCAATCTTGATGATTCTTTTCTGTAATGATCAGTACACCAAAACCACTTGGCTCAAAAAATTTCGTTCTTCTAGGTTAAACCGTTCGTTTGCAGTAACCGTTTTCATTTTTAAGTTTCACTCTGTTTTCTCCTATAGGGATACATGTATTTGGAACTCTAAATCAAACACGGTTTGTGCTAGCTCTTTGAAACTTGACACAATAAAGCAGTTTCAAGTTCTATCTCTATGGTTTGTTTGCTGTTGATGAAGCCCTAAGCAGAGACTGGCAAAAATCACTTTCATGGAAAGGGGTTGCCAAGCTTCCAAAAAACTACGAGTTGTCTGAAATCTCAGCCAACATTTTTTCACCCAATCTTGATGATTCTTTCAGGTAATTATCAGTACACCAAAACCACTTGGCTCACCAAATTTCGTTCTTCTAGGTTAAGCCGTTCGTTAGCAGTAACTGTTTTCATTTTTAGGTTACACTCTGTTTTCTCCTATAGGGATACATGTATTTGGAACTCTAAATGAAACACGGTTTGTGCTAGCTCTTTGAAACTTGACACAATAAAGCAGTTTCAAGTTCTATCTCTATGGTTTGTTTGCTGTTGATGTAGCCCTAAGCAGAGACTGGCGAAAATCACTTTCATGGAAAGGGGTTGCCAAGCTTCCAAAAAACTACGAATTGCCTTAAATCTCAGCCAAAATTTTTTCACCCAATCTTGATGATTCTTTTCTGTAATGATCAGTACACCAAAACCACTTGGCTCAAAAAATTTCGTTCTTCTAGGTTAAACCGTTCGTTTGCAGTAACCGTTTTCATTTTTAGGTTTCACTCTGTTTTCTCCTATAGGGATACATGTATTTGGAACTCTAAATCAAACACGGTTTGTGCTAGCTCTTTGAAACTTGTCACAATAAAGCAGTTTCAAGTTCTATCTCTATGGTTTGTTTGCTGTTGATGAAGCCCTAAGCAGAGACTGGCAAAAATCACTTTCATGGAAAGGGGTTGCCGAGCTTCCAAAAAACTACGAGTTGCCTGAAATCTCAGCCAACATTTTTTCACCCAATCTTGATGATTCTTTCAGGTAATGATCAGTACACCAAAACCACTTGGCTCACCAAATTTCGTTCTTCTACGTTAAGCCGTTCGTTAGCAGTAACTGTTTTCATTTTTAGGTTTCACTCTGTTTTCTCCTATAGGGATACATGTATTTGGAACTCTAAATGAAACACAGTTTGTGCTAGCTCTTTGAAACTTGACACAATAAAGCAGTTTCAAGTTCTATCTCTATGGTTTGTTTGCTGTTGATGTAGCCCTAAGCAGAAACTGTCGAAAATCACTTTCATGGAAAGGGGTTGCCAAGCTTCCAAAAAACTATGAGTTGCCTGAAATCTCAGCAAAAATTTTTTCACCCAATCTTGATGATTCTTTCAGGTAATGATGAGTACACAAAAAATACTTGGCTACCCAAATTTCATTCTTCTAGGTTAAACCGTTCGTTTGCAGTAACCATTTTCATTTTTAGGTTTCACTGTTTTCTCCTATAGAGATACATGTATTTGGAACCCTAAATCAAACACGGTTTTTGCTAGCTCTTTGAAACTTGACACAATAAAGCAGTTTCAAGTTCTATCTCTATGGTTTGTTTGCTGTTGATGTAGCCCTAAGCAGAGACTGGCGAAAATCACTTTCATGGAAAGGGGTTGCCAAGCCTCCAAAAACTACGAGTTGCCTGAAATCTCAGCAAACATTTTTTCACCCAATCTCGATGATTCTTTCCGGTACTGATAGGTACACCAAAACCACTTGGCTCACCAAATTTCGTTCTTCTAGGTTAAACCGTTCGTTTGCAGTAACCGTTTACATTTTTAGGTTTCACTCTGTTTTCTCCTATAGGGATACATGTATTTGGAACTCTAAATGAAACACGGTTTGTGCTAGCTCTTTGAAACTTGACAAAATAAAGCAGTTTCAAGTTCTATCTCTATGCTTTGTTTGCTGTTGATGTAGCCCTATGCAGAGACTGGCGAAAATCATTTTCATGGAAAGGGGTTGCCAAGCTTCCAAAAAACTACGAGTTGCCTGAAATCTCAGCCAACATTTTTTCACCCAATCTTGATGATTCGTTCAGGTAATGATCAGTACACCAAAACCACTTGGCTCACCAAATTTCGTTGTTCTAGGTTTAACCGTCCGTTTGCAGTAACCGTTTTCATTTTTAGGTTTCAAACTGTTTTCTCCTATAGGGATACATGTATTTGGAACTCTAAATCAAACACGGTTTGTGCTAGCTCTTTGAAACGTGACAAAATAAAGCAGTTTCAAGTTCTATCTCTATGCTTTGTTTGCTGTTGATGTAGCCCTATACAGAGACTGGCGAAAATCATTTTCATGGAAAGGGGTTGCCAAGCTTCCAAAAAACTACGAGTTGCCTGAAATCTCAGCCAACATTTTTTCACCCAATCTTGATGATTCGTTCAGGTAATGATCAGTACACCAAAACCACTTGGCTCACCAAATTTCGTTCTTCTAGGTTTAACCGTTCGTTTGCAGTAACCGTTTTCATTTTTAGGTTTCACTCTGTTTTCTCCTATAGGAATACATGTATTTGGAACCCTAAATCAAACACGGTTTTTGCTAGCTCTTTGAAACTTGACACAATAAAGCAGTTTCAAGTTCTATCTCTATGGTTTGTTTGCTGTTGATGTAGCCCTAAGCAGAGACTGGCGAAAATCACTTTCATGGAAAGGGGTTGCCAAGCTTCCAAAAAACTACGAGTTGCCTTAAATCTCAGCCAAAATTTTTTCACCCAATCTTGATGATTCTTTTCTGTAATGATCAGTACACCAAAACCACTTGGCTCAAAAAATTTCGTTCTTCTAGGTTAAACCGTTCGTTTGCAGTAACCGTTTTCATTTTTAAGTTTCACTCTGTTTTCTCCTATAGGGATACATGTATTTGGAACTCTAAATCAAACACGGTTTGTGCTAGCTCTTTGAAACTTGACACAATAAAGCAGTTTCAAGTTCTATCTCTATGGTTTGTTTGCTGTTGATGAAGCCCTAAGCAGAGACTGGCAAAAATCACTTTCATGGAAAGGGGTTGCCAAGCTTCCAAAAAACTACGAGTTGTCTGAAATCTCAGCCAACATTTTTTCACCCAATCTTGATGATTCTTTCAGGTAATTATCAGTACACCAAAACCACTTGGCTCACCAAATTTCGTTCTTCTAGGTTAAGCCGTTCGTTAGCAGTAACTGTTTTCATTTTTAGGTTACACTCTGTTTTCTCCTATAGGGATACATGTATTTGGAACTCTAAATGAAACACGGTTTGTGCTAGCTCTTTGAAACTTGACACAATAAAGCAGTTTCAAGTTCTATCTCTATGGTTTGTTTGCTGTTGATATAGCCCTAAGCAGAGACTGTCGAAAATCACTTTCATGGAAAGGGGTTGCCAAGCTTCCAAAAAACTACGAGTTGCCTGAAATCTCAGCAAAAATTTTTTCACCCAATCTTGATGATTCTTTCAGGTAATGATGAGTACACAAAAAATACTTGGCTACCCAAATTTCATTCTTCTAGGTTAAACCGTTCGTTTGCAGTAACCATTTTCATTTTTAGGTTTCACTGTTTTCTCCTATAGAGATACATGTATTTGGAACCCTAAATCAAACACGGTTTTTGCTAGCTCTTTGAAACTTGACACAATAAAGCAGTTTCAAGTTATATCTCTATGGTTTGTTTGCTGTTGATGTAGCCCTAAGCAGAGACTGGCGAAAATCACTTTCATGGAAAGGGGTTGCCAAGCCTCCAAAAACTACGAGTTGCCTGAAATCTCAGCAAACATTTTTTCACCCAATCTCGATGATTCTTTCCGGTACTGATAGGTACACCAAAACCACTTGGCTCACCAAATTTCGTTCTTCTAGGTTAAACCGTTCGTTTGCAGTAACCGTTTACATTTTTACGTTTCACTCTGTTTTCTCCTATAGGGATACATGTATTTGGAACTCTAAATGAAACACGGTTTGTGCTAGCTCTTTGAAACTTGACAAAATAAAGCAGTTTCAAGTTCTATCTCTATGCTTTGTTTGCTGTTGATGTAGCCCTATGCAGAGACTGGCGAAAATCATTTTCATGGAAAGGGGTTGCCAAGCTTCCAAAAAACTACGAGTTGCCTGAAATCTCAGCCAACATTTTTTCACCCAATCTTGATGATTCGTTCAGGTAATGATCAGTACACCAAAACCACTTGGCTCACCAAATTTCGTTGTTCTAGGTTTAACCGTCCGTTTGCAGTAACCGTTTTCATTTTTAGGTTTCAAACTGTTTTCTCCTATAGGGATACATGTATTTGGAACTCTAAATCAAACACGGTTTGTGATAGCTCTTTGAAACTTGACAAAATAAAGCAGTTTCAAGTTCTATCTCTATGCTTTGTTTGCTGTTGATGTAGCCCTATGCAGAGACTGGCGAAAATCATTTTCATGGAAAGGGGTTGCCAAGCTTCCAAAAAACTACGAGTTGCCTGAAATCTCAGCCAACATTTTTTCACCCAATCTTGATGATTCGTTCAGGTAATGATCAGTACGCGAAAACCACTTGGATCACCAAATTTCGTTCTTCTAGGTTAAACCGTTCGTTTGCAGTAACCATTTTCATTTTTAGGTTTCACTGTTTTCTCCTATAGGAATACATGTATTTGGAACCCTAAATCAAACACGGTTTTTGCTAGCTCTTTGAAACTTGACACAATAAAGCAGTTTCAAGTTCTATCTCTATGGTTTGTTTGCTGTTGATGTAGCCCTAAGCAGAGACTGGCGAAAATCACTTTCATGGAAAGGGGTTGCCAAGCTTCCAAAAAACTACGAGTTGCCTTAAATCTCAGCCAAAATTTTTTCACCCAATCTTGATGATTCTTTTCTGTAATGATCAGTACACCAAAACCACTTGGCTCAAAAAATTTCGTTCTTCTAGGTTAAACCGTTCGTTTGCAGTAACCGTTTTCATTTTTAAGTTTCACTCTGTTTTCTCCTATAGGGATACATGTATTTGGAACTCTAAATCAAACACGGTTTGTGCTAGCTCTTTGAAACTTGACACAATAAAGCAGTTTCAAGTTCTATCTCTATGGTTTGTTTGCTGTTGATGAAGCCCTAAGCAGAGACTGGCAAAAATCACTTTCATGGAAAGGGGTTGCCAAGCTTCCAAAAAACTACGAGTTGTCTGAAATCTCAGCCAACATTTTTTCACCCAATCTTGATGATTCTTTCAGGTAATGATCAGTACACCAAAACCACTTGGCTCACCAAATTTCGTTCTTCTAGGTTAAGCCGTTCGTTAGCAGTAACTGTTTTCATTTTTAGGTTTCACTCTGTTTTCTCCTATAGGGATACATGTATTTGGAACTCTAAATGAAACACGGTTTGTGCTAGCTCTTTGAAACTTGACACAATAAAGCAGTTTCAAGTTCTATCTCTATGGTTTGTTTGCTGTTGATGTAGCCCTAAGCAGAGACTGGCGAAAATCACTTTCATGGAAAGGGGTTGCCAAGCTTCCAAAAAACTACGAGTTGCCTGAAATCTCAGCCAACATTTTTTCACCCAATCTTGATGTTTTTTTCAGGTAATGATCAGCACACCAAAACCACTTGGCTCACCAAATTTCGTTCTTCAAGGTTAAACCGTCCGTTTGCAGTAACCATATTGATTTTTAGGTTTCACTCTGTTTTCTCCTGTAGGGATACATGTATTTGGAACTATAAATCAAACACGGTTTGTGCTAGCTCTTTGAAAATTGACAAAATAAAGAAGTTTCAAGTTCTATCTCTATGGTTTGTTTGCTGTTGATGTAGCCCTAAGCAGAGACTGGCGAAAATCACTTTCATGGAAAGGGGTTGCCAAGCTTCCAAAAAACTACGAGTTGCCTGAAATCTCAGCCAACATTTTTTCACCCAATCTTGATAATTCTTTCAGGTAATGATCAGTACACCAAAACCACTTGGATCACCAAATGTCGTCCTTCTTAGGTTAAACCGTTCGTTTGCAGTAACCGTTTTCATTTTTAGGTTTCACTCTGTTTTCTCCTATAGGGATACATGTATTTGGAACTCTAAATCAAACACGGTTTGTGCTAGCTCTTTGAAACTTGACACAATAAAGAAGTTTCAAGTTCTATCTCTATGGTTTGTTTGCTGTTGATGTAGCCCTAAGCAAAGACTGGCAAAAATCACTTTCATGGAAAGGGGTTGCCAAGCTTCCAAAAAACTACGAGTTGCCTGAAATGTCAGCCAACATTTTTTCACCCAATCTTGATGATTCTTTCAGGTAATGATCAGTACACGAAAACCACTTGGATCACGAAATTTCGTTCTTCTAGGTTAAACCGTTCGTTTGCAGTAACCATTTTCATTTTTAGGTTTCACTGTTTTCTCCTATAGGAATACATGTATTTGGAACCCTAAATCAAACACGGTTTTTGCTAGCTCTTTGAAACTTGACACAATAAAGCAGTTTCAAGTTCTATCTCTATGGTTTGTTTGCTGTTGATGTAGCCCTAAGCAGAGACTGGCGAAAATCACTTTCATGGAAAGGGGTTGCCAAGCTTCCAAAAAAGTACGAGTTGCCTTAAATCTCAGCCAAAATTTTTTCACCCAATCTTGATGATTCTTTTCTGTAATGATCAGTACACCAAAACCACTTGGCTCAAAAAATTTCGTTCTTCTAGGTTAAACCGTTCGTTTGCAGTAACCGTTTTCATTTTTAAGTTTCACTCTGTTTTCTCCTATAGGGATACATGTATTTGGAACTCTAAATCAAACACGGTTTGTGCTAGCTCTTTGAAACTTGACACAATAAAGCAGTTTCAAGTTCTATCTCTATGGTTTGTTTGCTGTTGATGAAGCCCTAAGCAGAGACTGGCAAAAATCACTTTCATGGAAAGGGGTTGCCAAGCTTCCAAAAAACTACGAGTTGTCTGAAATCTCAGCCAACATTTTTTCACCCAATCTTGATGATTCTTTCAGGTAATGATCAGTACACCAAAACCACTTGGCTCACCAAATTTCGTTCTTCTAGGTTAAGCCGTTCGTTAGCAGTAACTGTTTTCATTTTTAGGTTTCACTCTGTTTTCTCCTATAGGGATACATGTATTTGGAACTCTAAATGAAACACGGTTTGTGCTAGCTCTTTGAAACTTGACACAATAAAGCAGTTTCAAGTTCTATCTCTATGGTTTGTTTGCTGTTGATGTAGCCCTAAGCAGAGACTGGCGAAAATCACTTTCATGGAAAGGGGTTGCCAAGCTTCCAAATAACTACGAGTTGCCTGAAATCTCAGCCAACATTTTTTCACCCAATCTTGTTGTTTTTTTCAGGTAATGATCAGCACACCAAAACCACTTGGCTCAACAAATTTCGTTCTTCTAGGTTAAACCGTCCGTTTGCAGTAACCATATTGATTTTTAGGTTTCACTCTGTTTTCTCCTGTAGGGATACATGTATTTGGAACTCTAAATCAAACACGGTTTGTGCTAGCTCTTTGAAAATTGACAAAATAAAGAAGTTTCAAGTTCTATCTTTATGGTTTGTTTGCTGTTGATGTAGCCCTAAGCAGAGACTGGCGAAAATCACTTTCATGGAAAGGGGTTGCCAAGCTTCCAAAAAACTACGAGTTGCCTGAAATCTCAGCCAACATTTTTTCACCCAATCTTGATGATTCTTTCAGGTAATGATCAGTACACCAAAACCACTTGGATCACCAAATGTCGTTCTTCTAGGTTAAACCGTTCGTTTGCAGTAACCGTTTTCATTTTTAGGTTTCACTCTGTTTTCTCCTATAGGGATACATGTATTTGGAACTCTAAATCAAACACGGTTTGTGCTAGCTCTTTGAAACTTGACACAATAAAGAAGTTTCAAGTTCTATCTCTATGGTTTGTTTGCTGTTGATGTAGCCCTAAGCAAAGACTGGCGAAAATCACTTTCATTGAAAGGGGTTGCCAAGCTTCCAAAAAACTACGAGTTGCCTGAAATGTCAGCCAACATTTTTTCACCCAATCTTGATGATTCTTTCAGGTAATGATCAGTACACGAAAACCACTTGGATCACCAAATTTCGTTCTTCTAGGTTAAACCGTTCGTTTGCAGTAACCATTTTCATTTTTAGGTTTCACTGTTTTCTCCTATAGGAATACATGTATTTGGAACCCTAAATCAAACACGGTTGTTGCTAGCTCTTTGAAACTTGACACAATAAAGCAGTTTCAAGTTCTATCTCTATGGTTTGTTTGCTGTTGATGTAGCCCTAAGCAGAGACTGGCGAAAATCACTTTCATGGAAAGGGGTTGCCAAGCTTCCAAAAAACTACGAGTTGCCTTAAATCTCAGCCAAAATTTTTTCACCCAATCTTGATGATTCTTTTCTGTAATGATCAGTACACCAAAACCACTTGGCTCAAAAAATTTCGTTCTTCTAGGTTAAACCGTTCGTTTGCAGTAACCGTTTTCATTTTTAGGTTTCACTCTGTTTTCTCCTATAGGGATACATGTATTTGGAACTCTAAATCAAACACGGTTTGTGCTAGCTCTTTGAAACTTGACACAATAAAGCAGTTTCAAGTTCTATCTCTATGGTTTGTTTGCTGTTGATGAAGCCCTAAGCAGAGACTGGCAAAAATCACTTTCATGGAAAGGGGTTGCCGAGCTTCCAAAAAACTAAGAGTTGCCTGAAATCTCAGCCAACATTTTTTCACCCAATCTTGATGATTCTTTCAGGTAATGATCAGTACACCAAAACCACTTGGCTCACCAAATTTCGTTCTTCTAGGTTAAGCCGTTCGTTAGCAGTAACTGTTTTCATTTTTAGGTTTCACTCTGTTTTCTCCTATAGGGATACATGTATTTGGAACTCTAAATGAAACACGGTTTGTGCTAGCTCTTTGAAACTTGACACAATAAAGCAGTTTCAAGTTCTATCTCTATGGTTTGTTTGCTGTTGATGTAGCCCTAAGCAGAGACTGTCGAAAATCACTTTCATGGAAAGGGGTTGCCAAGCTTCCAAAAAACTATGAGTTGCCTGAAATCTCAGCAAAAATTTTTTCACCCAATCTTGATGATTCTTTCAGGTAATGATGAGTACACAAAAAATACTTGGCTACCCAAATTTGATTCTTCTAGGTTAAACCGTTCGTTTGCAGTAACCATTTTCATTTTTAGGTTTCACTGTTTTCTCCTATAGAGATACATGTATTTGGAACCCTAAATCAAACACGGTTTTTGCTAGCTCTTTGAAACTTGACACAATAAAGCAGTTTCAAGTTATATCTCTATGGTTTGTTTGCTGTTGATGTAGCCCTAAGCAGAGACTGGCGAAAATCACTTTCATGGAAAGGGGTTGCCAAGCCTCCAAAAACTACGAGTTGCCTGAAATCTCAGCAAACATTTTTTCACCCAATCTCGATGATTCTTTCCGGTACTGATAGGTACACCAAAACCACTTGGCTCACCAAATTTCGTTCTTCTAGGTTAAACCGTTCGTTTGCAGTAACC
>NW_027521899.1:214250-407527 GCF_052094955.1 Ictidomys tridecemlineatus | reverse complement strand
CTCCTTTTGAATCCCAGTCTCCAAACTCTGCTCCCTGTAAGATCCATCTGAACCTTAGTCTCCAAACTCTACTCTCTGTAACAGTCCTTCTGCACCCCAGTCTCCAAACTCTGCTCTCTCTAACAGTCATTCTGCACCTCAGTCTCCAACCTCTGCTCTGTGTAACAGTCCTTCTGCTCCCCAGTTTTTAAAATCTCCTCTCTTGAACGATCCTTCTGGAACCCAGTCTCCAATGTCTGCTCTTTGCAACAGTCTTTCTGGACCACAGTCTCCAAACTCTGCTCTCTGTCAGATCTTTCTACACTCCAGTTTCCAAACTCTGCTCTTGGTCACATTCCTTCTTCAACCCAGTCTCCAAACTCTGTCCTCTACAACAGTTTTTCTGCTCCCCAGACTTTGAGATCTGTTCTCTGTAACAGTCCTTCTGTACCGCAGTCTCCAAACTCTGCTCTTTGTAACGATCCTCCTACACCCCAGTCTCCATCTCTGTTTTCTGTATCAGTCTGTCTGAACCCCAGTCTCCAACCTCTGTTCTCTGTATGTATCCTTCTGCACCTTAGTCTCCAAGCTGTGTTCTATGTAAGAGTCCTTCTGCACCCCAGTCTCCAACCTCTGCTCTCGGTAACAGACCTATACTGCAGTCTCAAAACTCTGCTCTCTGTAATGGTCCTTCTGCAGCCCAATTTTGAAACTCTGCTTTCTGTAACAGTCCTTCTGCAGCTGAGTCTCCAAACTCTCCTCTCTGTAACAGTCCTTCTACAACTCAGTCTCCAACCTCTACTCTCTGTAACAGTCCACCTGCACCTCAGTCTCCAAACTCTGCTTTCTGTAAGATCTTTCAACTACCCAGTCTCCAAACACTGCTCTTTGTAACGATCCTTCTACACCCCAGTCTCCATCTCTGCTTTCTGTATCAGTCTGTCTGAACCCTAGTCTCCAACCTCTGTTCTCTGTATATATCCTTCTGCACCTAAGTCTCCAAGCTGTGTTGTATGTAAGAGTCCTTCTGCACCCCAGTCTCCAACGTCTGCTCTCAGTAAGAGACCTATACCGCAGTCTCCAAACTCTGCTCTCTGTAATGGTCCTTCTGCAGCCCAATTTCGAAACTCTGCTTTCTGTAACAGTCCTTCTGCACCTGAGTCTCCAACCTCTCCTCTCTGTAACTGGCCTTTTGCACGCCAGTCTCCAATCTCTGCTCTCTGCAACGATCATTCTGCACCCCAGTCTTCAAACTCTGATCTCTGCAATGATCCTACTGCACCCAAGTCTCCAAACTCTGATCTCTACAATAGTCTTTATGCAACTCAGTCCTCAAATTCTGCTTTCTGTAAGATCCTTCTGCACCCCTTTCTTCTAGCTCTGCTCTATGTAACAGGACTTCTGCACCTCAGTCTCCAATCTCTGCTCATTGCAACCGTCCTTCTGCACGCCAGTTTCCAAATTTTTTTTTCTGTAACATTCCTTCTTCACACCAGTATTTAACCTTTCCTTTCTTCAAGTGTCCTGCGGCACTCTAGTCTCCAAACTTTATCCTCTGCAACAGTCCTTCTGCTCCCCAGTCTCCAACATCTGCTCTCTGTAACGGTCCTTCTTAACCCCAGTCTCAAACATCTGCTCTCTGTATCTATCCTTCTGCACCTCAGTGTCCAACCTGTTCTCTCTGTAACATTTCTTCTGCACCCAAGTCTCCAAACTCTGCTCTCTGTAACAGTTTTTCTATACCGCAGTCTCCAAACTCTGTCTCTGTAACTGACCTTCTGCACCCCAATTTCCAACTTCTGCTTTCTGTATCAGTTTTTCTATACCGCAGTCTCCAAACTCTTGTCTCTGTTACAATCCTTCTGCACGCCAATTTCTAACCAATTCTTTCTGTAACAGTCCTTCTGCACCTCAGTCTCCAAACTCTGCTCGCTGTAACAGTCCTTCTACACCTCAGTCTCCAACCTCTACTCTCTGTAACAGTCCTTCTGCACCTCAGTCTGACACCTGTGCTCTCTGCACGATCATTCTGCACCCCAGTCTCCAAACACTGTTCTCTATAACAGTCCATCTGAACACAAGTCTCAAAACTCTGCTCTCTGTATCTATCCGTCTGCATCTCAGTCTCCAACCTGTGCTCTCTGTAGCATTCCTTCTACACCCAAGTCTCCAAACTCTGCTCTCTGAAACAGTCCTTCTGCACCTCAGTCTCCAACCTCTGCTCTCTGTAACAGTCCTTCTGCACCCCAGTCTCTAAAATCTGCTCTCTGCAACATTCCTTCTGCACCCCAGTCTCCAAACTCTGCTCTCTGCAACAGTCCTTCTGCTCCCCAGTCTCGGAGATCTGCTATCTGTAACAGTCCTTCTGTTTCGCAGTCTTCAACCTCTGCTCTTTGTAAAGGTCCTTCTACACCCCAGTCTCTAACCTCTGCTTTCTGTATCAGTCTACCTGAACCCTAGTCTCCAAAATCTGTTCTCTGTATTTATCCTTTGCACCTCAGTCTCCAACCTATGCTCTATGTAAGAGTCCTTCTGCACCCCCGTCTCCAACCTCTGCTCTAGGTAACATTCCTATACCGGAGTCTCCAAACTTTGCTCTCTGTAAAGGTCCTTCTGCACCTTAATTTTCAAACTCTGCTTCCTGTAACAGTTTTTCTGCACCTAAGTCTCCAAACTCTGCTTTCTGTAACATTTCTTCTACACCCCAGTCTCCAATCACTGCTCTTTGTAAAAGTCCACCTGTACCTCAGTCTGAAACCTCTGCTCTCTATGATTCTTCTGCACCTCAGTCTCCAACCACTGCTCTCTGTAACAGTCCACCTGCAGCTCAGTCTCCAACCTCTGCTCTCTGTAAGATCCTTCAGCAAACCAGTCTCCAAACACTGCTCTCTATAATAGTCCTTCTGCACCCCAGTCTCCAACCTCTCCTCTCTGTAACAGGCCTTCTGCATGAAAGTCTCCAAACTCTGCTCTCTGCAAGGAACATTCTGCACGCCTGTCTCCAACCTCTGCTCTCTACAATGATCCTACTAAACCCCAATCTCCAACCTCTCATCTCTGAAAAAGTCTTTCTTCACCTGAGTCTCCAACCTCTGCTCTCTGTAATAGGCCTTCTGCACCCCAGACTCCAACCTCTTCTCTCTGCAACGATTCTTCTCCACCCAAGTCTCCAACATCTGCTCTCCGCAACTGTCCTTTAGCACCCCAGACTGCAAACTCTGCTCTCTGTAACATTCATCTAAACCGCAGTCTTTAACCCCTGCTCTCTGTATCAATCCTTCTGCACCCCAGTCTCTAATATCTGCTCTCTGCAAGAGTCCTTCTCCACCCCAGTATCCAATATCTGCTCTCTACAAAAGTCTTTCTGCACCCCAGTCTCCAAACTCTGTTCTCTGCAACGAACCTTCTGGACCCCAGTCTCCAACGTCTTCTCTCTGCAACATCCTTCTGCAATACAGTCTCCAAACTCTGCTCTCTGTAAGATCTTTCTGCACTCCTGTTTTCAAACTCTGCTCTCTGTAAAATTTCTTCTTCACCCTAGTCTCAAACTTCTCTCCTCTTCAACAGTCCTTCTGCTCCCCAGTCTCCGAGATCTGCTCTCTGTCACAGACCTTAAGTATCGCAGTTTCCACAATCTGCTCTCTGTAAGGGTCCTTCTGCAACCAAGTCTCCAACCTCTGCTTTTTGAATCAGTCATTCTAAACCCCAGTCTCCAACCTCTGCTCTTTGAATCTACCTTCTGCACCTCAGTCTTCAACCTGTGCTTTGTGTAACAGTCTTTCTGCACCCCAGTCTCCAACCTCTGATCTCTGTAACGGTCCTTCTGCACACCAATTTTTAACCTCTGCTTTCTGTAACAGTCCTTCTGCACGTCTGTCTCTAAACTCTGCTCTCTGTAACAGTCCTGCTACACCTCACTCTTCAACCTCTTCTCTCTTTAACAGTACTTCTGCACCTCAGTCTGAAACCTCTGCTCTTCACAATTCTTCTCCACCCCAGTCTCCAACCACTGCTCTCTGTAACAGTTCACCTGCACCTCAGCCTCCAACATCTGCTCTCTGTAAGTTCCTTCAACAAACCAGTCTCCAGACCCTGCTCTCTGTAACAGTTTTTCTGCACCCCAGTCTCAAACCTCTCCTCTCTTTAACAGGCCTTCTGAACTCCAGTCTCGAAACTCTGGTCTCTATATCATGCCTTCTGCACCCCACTCTCCATCCTCTGCTCTCTGCAACTGTCCTTCTGCACCCCAGTCTCCAACCCTTGCTCTCTGTAATGATCCTGCTGCACACCAGTCTCCAACCTCTGATCTCTGAAACAGTCCTTCTGCACCTCAGTCTCCAAATTCTGCTCTCTGTAAGATCCTTCTGCACCCCAGTCTCCAACCTCTGCTCTCCGCAAGAGTCATTCTGAACCCCAGTCTCCAAACTGTGCTCTCTGCAACAGTACTTCTGCACCCTAGTTACCAGCATCTGCTCTCTACTACAGTACTTCTGCACATTAGTCTTCAACCACTGCTCTCTGTAACAGTCCTCCGGTACTGCAGTATCTAAATTCTGCTCTCTGTAACGGTCTTTCTGCACCCCAGACTGCAATTGCTCTTTTCTATATCATACCTTCTGTAGCCCAGTTTCCAACCTCTGCTCTCTGTAAGAGTCCTTCTGCACCTCAGTCTCAAACCTCTGATCTCTGCAACAGTCCTTCTGAAACTCAGTCTCCAAATTCTGCTCTCTGTAAAATCCATCTGCACCCCTGTATTTAACCTCTGCTCTCTGAAACTGTGCTTGTGAACCGAGTCTCCAAACTTTGCTCTCTGCAACAGTCCTTCTGCACCCCAGTCTCCAACCTCTGCTTTCTACAGCAGTCCTTCTGGATTCTAGTTACCAACATCTGCTCTCTGCAACAGTCTATCTGCACGCCATTCTCCAACATCTGCTCTCTGCAACAGTCATTCTGCACCTCAGTCTGAAAACTCTGCTCTCTGCAACGACCCTTCTGCACCCCAGTCTCCTACCTCTGCTCTCTGTAACAGTCCTTCTGCACCTCAGTCTCCCAACTGTGCCCTCTGTTTGATCATTCTGCAACCCAGACATTAAACTCTGCACTCGGTAACAGTCCATCTGCACAACAGTCTCCAACCTCTGCTCTCTGTAAAAGGACTTCTGCAACGCAGTCTCCAAACTCTGCTCTGTGTAACAGGCCTTTTGCACCCCAGTCTCCAAACTCTTCTCTCTGCAACGATTCTTCTCCACCCAAGTCTCCAACATGTGCTCTCTTCAACAGTCCTTTTGCACCCCAGTCTCCAAACTCTGCTCTCTGTAAGATCCATCTGAACCCCAATCTCCAACCTCTGCTCTCTGTCACAGTCCTTCTGCACCCAAGTCTCAAAACTCTGCTCTCTGTAACAGTCCTTCTGCACCCCAGTCTCCAAACTCTGCTCTCTGTAACAGTCCTTCTGCACCTCATTCTTTAACCTATTTTCTGTGCAACGGTCTTTTTGCTCCCCAGTTTTCCAGATCTGCTCTCTGTAACAGTCCTTCTGTACCACAGTGTCCAACCTCTACTGTCTGTTTCGGTTCTTCTACACCCCTGTCTTAAAACTCTGCTTTCTGTATCAGCCTGCCTGAAACCCAGTCTCAAACCTCTGTTCTCTGTATCTATATTTCTGCACCTCAGTCTTTAACTTGTGCTCTCTGTAAGAGTCTTTCTGCATCCCAGTTTCTAACCTCTGCTCTCGGTAACAGTTCTAAACCGCAGTCTCCAAACTCTGCTCTCTTTAACGGTCCTTCTGCACGCAAATTTCCAAACTCTGCTTCCTGTAACAGTCTTTCTACACCTCAGTCTCTAAACTCTGCTCTCTGTAACAGTCCTTCTACATCTCAGACTCCAACCTCTGCTCCCTGTAACAGTGCTTCTGCACCTCAGTCTGAACCTCTGGTCTCTGCATGATCCTTCTGCACCCTAGTCTGCAACCACTGCTCTCTGTAACAGTACACCTGCACATCAGTCTCTAACCTCATCTCTCTGTAAGATTCTTCAGCAACCCAGTCTCCAAACTCTGGTCTCTATAACAGTCCTTATGCACCCCAGTCTCCAACATCTCCTCTCTGTAACAGGCCTTCTCCACGCCAGTCTCCATACTCTGCTCTCTGTAGCAGGCCTTCTGCACCCCAGTCTCCAAACTCTGCTCTCTATAATGATCTTTCTGCATTCCAATCTCAGACCTCTCTTCTCTGCAATGATCCTACTGCACCCCAGTCTCCAACCTATTTTCTCTGCAACAGTCCTTCTGCACCTCAGTCTCTAACTTCTTCTTTCTGTATTATCCTTCTGCTGCCCAGTCTCCAACCTCTGCTCTATGTAACAAGACTTCCTCACCTCATTCTCAAAACTCTTCTCTCTGCAACAGTCCTTCTGCACCCCAGTCTCTAAATTCTGCTCTCTGCAACAGTCCTTCTGTGCTGCATTCTCCAAACTCTACTCTCTGTAATGTTCTTTCTGCACCCCATACTAGAGTCTCTGCTTTCTGTATCAGTCTTTCTGCAGCCCAGTCTCTAACTTCTGCTCTAAGTGTCTTTCTGCACCTTAGTCTCCAAACTCTGCTCTCTGAAACAGTCCTTCTCCACCCCAGTATCCAACCTTTGCTCTCTGTAACAATCCTTCTGCACCTAAGTCTCCAAACTCTGTACTCCGCAACGTTACTTGTGCACCTCAGTCTTCACCATCTACTCTCTGTATCAGTCTTTCTGCACCTGATTCTTCAACCTCTGCTCTCTGTAGGATCCTTCTTCAACCCAGTCTCCAAACTTTGCTTTCTGTAACCATCCTTCTGCACCCCAGTCTCCAAACTCTGTTCTCGCCAAGGATCCTTCTACACCTCACTATCCAACTTCTGCTCTTTGTAAAGATTCTTCTGCACCACAGTCTCCAACCTCCGCTCTCTGCAACAGTCCTTTTGCACACAAGACTCCAACATCTGCTCTCTGCAACAGTCCTTCAGCAACTCAGTCTAAAAACTCTGCTCTCTGCATCGATCATTCTGCACCTCAGTCTCCTACTTCTGCTCTCTGTAAGGCCCTTCTGCAACCCAGTCTCCAAACTCTGCTCTCTGTAAAAGTCCTTATGCAGAATAGTTTCGAAATTCTGCTCTCTGTAACAGGAATTTTGCAACCCAGTCTCGAACCTCTGGTCTCTGTAACAGGCCTTCAGAACCCCAGTCTCCAGCCTCTTCTCTCTGCAATGATTTTTCTCTACCCCAGTCTCCAAACTCTGCTCTCTGTAACAGTCCTTCTGCATACCAGTCTCCAAAATCTGCTCTCTGTAACTGTCCTTCTGCACCTCAGTCTTCATACTCTGCTCTCTATAACAGTCCATCTGCACCTCAGTCTCTAAAATCTGCTCTCTGCAACGATCCTTCTGGACTCCAGTCTCCAACTTCTGCTCTCTGCAACAGTCCTTCTGCACCACAGTCTCCAGACTCTGCTCTCTGTAAGATCCTTCTGAACTCCAGTTTCCAAACTCTGCTCTCTGTAACATTCTTTCTCCACCCCAGTCTCCAACTTTTGTCCTCTGCAACAGTCCTGCTGCTCCCCAGTCTCTGAGATCTGCTCTGTGTAACTGTGCTTCTGTACCGCAGTCTCCAAACTCTGCTCTCTGTAATGGTCTTTCTACACCCCAATTTCCAACCTGTGCTCTCTGTAACATTCCTTCTGCACCCCAGTCTCCAACCTTGTTCTCTACAACAGTCCTTCTGTACTGCAGTCTCCAACCTCTGTTCTCTGTAACCATCATTCTGCACCTCACTCTGCAACCTCTGCTCTCTGAACCAGGCCTTCTGCAACCAGTCTTCAAACTCTGCTCTCTGCAAGAGTTTTTCTGCACCCCAGTCTCCATCCTCTGCTCTCTGCAACAGTCCTTCTCCTCCCTAGTCTCCAACCTCTGCTCTCTGTAACAGTCATTCTGTTCTGCAATATCCAACCTCTGCTCTCGGTAAGGGTCCTTCTGCACCCCAGTCTCCAAACTCTGCTTTCTGTATGAGTCCTTGTGCACCCCTGTCTCCAACCTGTGCTCTTTGTAACAGTCTTTCTGCACCTCAGACTCCAACCTCTGCTCTCTGCTACAGTCCTTCAGCGCCCCAATCTCAACCTCTTCTCTCTTCCACAGTCCTTTTGCACCTCAGTGTCAAAAATCTGCTCTCTGTAAGATCCTTCTGAAACCCAGTCTCCAACCTCTGTTCTCTACAACAGTCATTCTGCACCCCAGTCTCCAACGGCTGCTCTCTCTAAGAGTCTTTCAGTCTCCAATCTCTGTTTTCTGTAAGGGTCATTCTGCACCCCAGTCTTAAATCTCTGCTTTCTGTATCAGTTCTTCTGCATTGCAGTCTCCAAACACTGCTCTCTCCAACGATCCTTCTGCACCTCAGTCTCCAACCTCTGCTCTCTCTAACAGTCCTTCTGTACCTCATTCTCCAACCTCTGCTCTCTGTAAGATTCTTTTGCCAGCCAGTCTCCAAACTCTTATCTCTTTAACTGTCCTTCTGCACCCCAGTCTCTAAGAACTGCTCTCTGTAATAGGCCTTCTTCACCCCAGTCTACAACCTCTGCTGTATTTAACAGGCCTTTTGCACCCAGTCTCCAAACTCTTCTCTCTTCAATGATCCTTCTCCACCCCAGTCTCCAACCTCTGCTCTCAGCAACAGTCCTTTTGCACCCCAGTCTCCAACCTATGCTCCCTGTAAGATCATTCTGCACACCTGTCTCCAACCTCTGCTCTCTGTAACACTACTCTGTACCCCAGTTTCCAACTTCTGCTCTCTGCAAGGGTCTTTCTGCACCTCACTCTCCAACTTCTGCTCTCTGCTACACTCATTATGCACCCCAGTCTCCTAACTTTTCTCTCTGCAACAGTTTTTTTGCACCTCAGTCTTTAACCTGTGCTCTCTGTAGAAGTCCTTCTGCACCCCAGTCTCCAAACTATGCTCTCAGTAACAGTCCTTCTGCACCACAGTCTCCAAACTCTGCTCTCTCTAACAATCCTTCAGAACCCAGTCTCCAAACTCTGCTCTCTTCAACGATCCTTATGCACCCCAGTCTTCAAAGTCTGCTCTCTGTAACAGTCCTTCGCACCCCAGTCTTCAAACTCTGCTTTCTGTAACTGTCTTCTGCATCTTAGTCTCCATCCTCTGCTCTATGCAACAGTTATTCTGTACCCACGTCCTTCTAAACACTTGTCGCCAACCTCTGTGCTCTGTAACAGTCCTTCTACACCCCATTCTTTATAGTCTGCTCACCCCAAGGATACTTCTGCATCCCAGTCTCCATCCTGTGCTCTCTGCAGCTTTCCTTTTGCACCTCAGTCTTCAGCATCTGCTCTCTGCAACAGTCCTTCTCTACTCCAGTCTCCAAACTCTGCTCACTGTAACAGTCCTTCTGGACCCCAATCTTCAACCACTACTCTCTGCAACAGTCCTTCTACACCCCAGTCTCAACCCTCTGCTCTAAGCAAAAGTTCTTCTGCACCCAAGTCTCCAACCTCTTCTCTCTGGAACTATCCTTCTCACCTCAGTCTCCAACATATACTCTCTGTAACAGTGCTTCTGCACCTCAGTCTCCAAACTCTGCTCTCTGTAAGATACTTCTGCATCCCAGTTTTCAAACTCTTATCTGTAACAGGCCTTCTGCACCCCAATCTCCAACCTCTGATCTCTGTATCAGTCCATCTGCACCCCAGTCTCCAACCTTTGCTCTCTGCGACGATCCTTCTCCACCCCAGAATCCAACATCTGCTCTCTGCAACAGTTCTTCTGTACCTCAGTCTGAAAAATCTGCTCTCTCCAAAATCTCTCTGTACCAAAGTCTCCAAGCTCTTCTCTCTGTAACAGTCTTTCTGTACCTCTGTCTCCTAACTTTGCTCTCTGTAAGACCATTCCGAAACCTAGTCTGCAAACTCTGCTCTCGGTAACAGTCATTCTGCACCCCAGTCTCCAACCTCTGCTCTCTGAAAAAGGCCTTCTGCATCTCAGTCTCCAAACTCTGCTCTCTGTAACAGTCCTTCTGTACCAGAGTCTCCAACCTCTGCTCTCTGTAACGGTCCTTCTGCCCCACAGTCTCCAACATCTGCTTTCTTTGTCAGTCTTTCTGCACCCCAGTATCCAAACTCTGCTCTCTGTAACAGTCCTTCTTCACCTCATTCTCAAACCTCTGCTTTCAGCAACAGTCGTTCTGAACCCCAGTCTCCTACCTCTGCTCTCTGCAATATTCCTTCTGCACCCCAGTCTCTAACGTCTGCTCTCTGTAACAGTCCTTCTACACCCAAGTCTCCAACCTCTGCTCTCTGCAACAGTCGTACTACACCCTAATCTTCATACTGTGCTCGCCCCAACGATCCATCTGCAACCCAGTCTCCAACCATTGTTCTCTACATCAGTTCTTCTGCACCCCAGTCTCCAACCTCGGCTCTCTGTAACAGTCCTTCTGTATTGCCGTCTCCAACCTCTGTTCCCTGTAAGGGTCCTTATGCACCCCAGTATCCAACCTTTGCTTTCTTTATCAGTCATTTTGCACCACCGTCTCGAAACTATTCCATCTCTAACAGTCCTTCTGCAACTCAGTCTGCAACCTCTGCTCTCTGCAACAGTCCTTCTGCACCCCAGTCTCCATCCTCTACTCTCTGCAACAGTCCTTTTGCACCCCAGTCTCCAACATCTGCTCTCTGCTACAGTAATTCTCCACCCCAGTCTCTAAACTCTGCTCTCTGTAACAGTCCATCTGTACTGCATTCTTCAAACTCTGCTCTCGGTAAGGGAACTACTGCACCCGAGTCTCCAAACTCTGCTTTCTGTATCAGTCCTTCTGCAACCTAGTCTCCAAACTGTGCTCTGTGTAACTGTACTTCTGCATCTTAGTCTCAAACCTCTGCTCTCTGCTACACACCTTCTGGACCCCAATTTCCAAACTCTACTCTCTGCAACAGTCCTTCTGCACGCCAATCTCCGACCTCTACTCTCAGCAACAGTCCTTCTGAACCTCAGTCTCCAACCTCTGCTCTCTGAAACATTCCTTATGAACCCCAGTATCAAACCATTGCTCTCTGTAAAAGTCCGTCTGCACCCCAGTCTCCAACCTCTTCTCTCTGCAACGATCCTTCTGCACCTCAGTCTCGAACCTCCGCTCTCTGTAACAGTCCTTCTGCACCCCAGTCTTTAACCTCTGCTCTCTGCAACAGTCCTTCTGCACCTCAGTCTCCTACCTCTGCTTTCTGCAACATTCCTTCTGCAAACAAATCTCCAACCTCTGCTCTCCGCAACATTCCTTCTGCACCCAAGTATCCAACCTGTGCTCTCTGTAAAAGTCCTTCTGCACCCCAGTCTCCAAACTCTGCTCTCTGCAACAGTCCTTATACACGCCAGTCTCCAACCTCTGCTCTCTGCAAAAGTTCCTCTACACCCCAGTCTCCAACCTCTGCTCTCTGCAATGATGCTTCTGTACCCCAGTCTGAAACCTCTGCTAGCTGCAACAGTGCTTGTGAACCCCAGTGTCCAACATCTGCTTTCTGCAACAGTTCTTCTGTACCTCAGTCTGAAATCTCTTCTCTGTGCAATAATCCAACTGCACCCAGTCTAAAACTCTGTTCTCTGTAACAGTCCTTCTGTAACTCAGTCTCCAATCACTGCTCTCTGCAACAGTCCTTCTCCACCCAAGTCTCCATACTCTGATCGCCCCAACGGTCCTTCTGCACCCCAGTCTCCAAACTCTGTTCTCTACATCGGTTCTTCTGCAACCCATACTCCAACATCTGCTCTCTGTAACAGTCCTTCTGTACCACAGTCTCCAACCTCTGTTCTCTGTAAGGGTCTTTATGCACTCCAGTATCTAAACCTGTGCTTTCTGTATCGGTCGTTTGAACCACAGTGTCGAAATCTGCCCTCTGTAACCGTGTTTCTGCAACTCAGTCTGCAAACTCCGTTCTCTGCAACAGTCCTTTTGCACCCTAGTCTCCAAACTTTGCTCTCTGTAACAGTCCTTCTGTACTGCATTCTCCAACCTCTGCTCTCTGTAAGGGTACTTCTGCACCCCAATTTTCAACCTCTGATTTCTGTGTCAGTCCTTCTGCAACCCAGTCTCCAACCTCTGCTCTGCGTAACTGTCCTTCTGCACCTTAGTCTCCAGCCTCTGCTCTCTGCTACAGTCCTTCTGAACCCCATTCTCCAACCTGTACTCTGCAACAGTCTTTCTACATCCCAGTGTAAAACCTCTTCTCTCTGCATCAGTCCTTCTGCACCCCTGTCTCCAACCTCTGCTCTCTGTAACAATCCTTCTGCACCTCAGTCTTTAACCTCTGCTCTCTGAAACGGTCCTTCTGTACCTCAGTCTCCAACTTCTAATCTCTGTAACAGTGCTTCTGCACCTAAGTCTCCAATCTCTGCTATCTGTAAGATCCTTCTACATCCCAGTCTTTAAACTCTGCTCTCTTTAACAGTCCTTCATCACTCCAGTCTCCAAATTGTGCTCTCTGTAACAGGCCTTCTGCCCTCCAGTCTCCAACCTCTGCTCTCTCTATCAGTCCATCTTCACCCCAGTCTCCAACCTCTGCTCGCTGCAACAGTCTTTGTGCAACCCAGTGTACAACATCTGCTCTCTGTTACATTTCTTCTTTACTCAGTCTGAAAACTCTGCTGTCTGCAATAATCCTTCTGCACCCCAATCTCCAACCTGTGCTTTCTGAAACAGTCCTTATGCAGCTCAGTCACCAACCTATGCTCTGTGTAAGATACTTCTGCATACCAATCTACAACATCTGCTCTCTGCAATGATCTTTTAGAACCCCAGTCTCCAACCTCTGCTCTCTGTAACAGTCCTTCTGTACAGCAGTCTCCAAATTTTGCTCTCTGTAACGGTCCTTCTACACCCCAGTCTACAACCTCTACTTTCTGTATTAGTCTTTCTGTACCCCAGTCTCCAAACTCTGCTCTCTGTAACAGTTCTTCTGCACCTCAGTCTCCAAACTCTGCACTCTACAACAGTCCTCTGGAACCCAGTCTCCACCCTCTGATATTGGTAACAGTTCTTCTGCACCACAATCTCTAAACTCTGCTCTCTGTAACACTTTTTCTGCACTCCAGTCTCCACCTTGTGATCTCTGTAACAATTCGTCTGGACATCAGTCTCCAAACTCTGCTCTCTACAACGTTCCTTCTGCTCCTCAGTCTCCAAACTCTACTCTCTGTAAAAGTCCTTCTGCATCTCAGTCTCCAAACTCTGCACTCTGCAACGATCCTTCTGCACCCCAGTTTCTGAAATGTTCTTTCTGTAACAATCCTTCTGCACCCCATTCTCCAACCTCTGCTCTCTGTAACAGGTCTTCTGCACCCCAGTCTCCAAACTCGGCTCTCTGTAACAGGCCTTCTGCACCCCAGTCTCCAACCACTTCTCTCTGCAACAATCCTTCTGCACCACAGTCTCCAACCTCTGCTCTCTCAAACAGTCCTTGTGCACCTCAGTCTGAAAACTCTGCTCTCTGCAAAAATCTTTCTGCACCCGAGTTTCTAACCTTTGCTCCCTATAACAGTTCTTCTGAACCTCACTCTCCAAAATGCTTTCTGTAAGAATCTTCTGCAACCCAGTCTCGAAATTGTGCTATCAGCAACAGTTTTTCTGAACCCCAGTGTGCAAACTCTGCTCTCTGTAACAGGCCTTCTGCACCCCAGTCTCCAATCTCTGCTCTCTGTAACTGGCCTTCTGCACCCCAGTCTCCAACCTCTTCTCTCTGCAGCGATCCTTCTTCACCTCAGTCTCCAACCTTGGCTCTCTGCAACAGTCCTTCTGCACCCCAGTCTCCAACCTCTGCTATATGTAACAGTCCTTTTGCACCCCAGTCACCAACCTCTGCTCTCTGCAACAGTTCTTCTGCACCCCAGTAACCAAAATCTGCTACGTTTAACGATCTTTCTGTACCTTAGTTTCCAACCTTCGCTCTCTGCAATGATCCTTCTGCATCCCAGTCTCCAACCTCTGCTCTCTGTATCAGTCCTTCTGCACCCAAGTCTCCTAACTCTGCTCTCTGCAACATTTTTTTCTGCACCCCAGTCTCCAACATGTGCTTTCTGCAATGATCCTTCTTCTACCCAGTCTCGAAACTCTGCTCTCTGTAAAAGACCTTTTGTATCTCATTCTCCAACCTCTTCTCTTTGTAATGGTCCATTTTCTCCCCAATTGCCAACCTCTGCTTTCTGTAACAGTCCTTCTGCACCCCAGTCTCCAAACTCTTCTCTCTGCAACGAACCTTCTGTACCTCAGTCTCTAACCTCTGCTCTCTGTAAAAGTCCTTCTGCACCTCAGTCTCCATCCTTTGCTCTCTGTAATGGTCCTTCTGCACCCCAGTCTCCAATCTCTGCTGTGTGTAACAATCCTTCTGCACCTCAGTCTCCAACGTCTGCTCCCTGTAACAGTCCTTCTGTACCGCAGTCTCCAACCTCTTCTCTCTATAATGGTACTTCTGCGACCCAATTGCCAACCTCTGCTTTTTGTAACAGTGCTTCTGCACCCCAGTCTCCAAACTCTTCTCTCTTCAACGATCCTTCTGTACCTCAGTCTCCAACTTCTCCTCTCTGTAAAAGTTTTTCTGATCCTCCGTCTCCAACCTTTGCTCTCTGTGATGGCTCTTCTGCACCCTATTCTCCAACCTCTTCTCTCTGCAACGATTCTTCTGGAACTCAGTCTCCAACCTCTGCTCTCTGCAATGGCCCTTCTGCACCCCAGTATCAAACCTCTGTTCTCTGCAGCATTCCTTCTGCACCCCAGGCTAGAAACTCTGCTCTCTGTAACAGTACTTCTGCACCCCAGGCTCCAACTTCTGCTCTCTGCTACAGTCCTTCTCCACCCCAATCTCCAACCTCTGCTCTCTTCAAAATTTCTTCTGCACCCCAGTCTCCAACCTGTGCTCTCTGGTACTATTTTACTGCACCCCGGTCTCCAAACTCTGCTCTCTGCAACGATCCTTCTGAACCTCAGTCTGCAACTTCTGTTTTCTGCAACAGTCCTTCTCACCCCAGTTTCCAGGCTCTGCCCTCTGTAACATCTTTCTGCACCCCAGTTTCAAAACTCTGCTCTAGGTGATATTCCTTCGGCACCCCAGTCTTCACCCGCTGCTCTTTGTAACAGTACTTCTGTACGGCAGTCTCCAATCTCTGCTCACTGCAACATTTCTTCTGCACCCCAGTCTCCAATCTGTGCTCTCTGTAACTGTCTTTCTGACCCCAGTCTCTAGCCTCTGCTCTCTGTAACGATCCTTCTGCACCTAAGTCTTCAAACTCTGCTCTCTGAAACAGTCCTTCTGCACCCCTGTCTCCAAACCCTTTCCTCTGTAACAGTCGTTCTACATCCCTTCACCAAACTCTGCACTCTGTAACAGGCCTTCTGCAGCGAGTCTCCTACCTCTGTTCTCTGGAACAGTCCTTCTGCACCCTAGTCTCAAACCTCTGCTCTCCAAAAAGATCCTTCTGCACCCCAGTCTACAACCTCTGTAATCTCCAACAATCCTTCTGCTCCTCAGTTCCCAAACTCTGACTTCTGCAATGGTCCTATTGCACCCCAGTCTCTAATATCTGCTCTCTGCAACGATCATTTTGCTCCACAGTCTCCAACATCTGCTCTCTGCAAAAGTCCTTCTGCACCCCAGTCTTCAACCTCTGATCTCTGTAAGATCCTACTGCACCCTCGTTTCCAAACTCTGCTTCTGTAACATTCCTTCTCCACCCAGTTCCCAAACTCTGTTCTCTGCAACAGTCCTTCTGCACACCAGTCTTTAACCTCTGTTCTCGGCAACAATCCTTCTGCACCCCAGTCTCCAAACTCTGCTCTGGGTATCATTTCTTCTTCACCTCAGTCTCCAACCTCTGCCCTATGTAAGATCATTTTGCAAACCAGTCTCCAAACTCTGCTCTCTGTAACTGTCCTTTTGAACCCCAGTCTCCAACCTCTGTTCTGTGAAACAGTTCGTCTGCACCTCAGTCTCCAACCTCTGCTCTCTGAAAGATTCTTCTGCAACCCAGTCTCCAAACTCTCATCTCTGTCACAGTCATTCTTCGCCCCTGTCTCCAACCTCTGCTCTCTGTAACAATCCTTCTGCAGCTCAGTCTACAACATCTGCTCTCTGCAACGGTCCTTCTGCACCCCATTCTCCAATCTCTGTTTTCTGCAAGAGTCCTTCAGCACGTCATATCGAACCTCTACTCCCTTCAACAATCCTTCTGCACCATAGTCTCCAACTTCAGCTCTATGCAACAGTTCTTCTGCACCTCAGTGTCCAATATCTACTCTCTGAATAAGTACTTCTCCACCCCAGTCTCCAACCTCTTCTCTCTGTAAGAGTCCTTCTGTACCGCAGTCTCTAACTTCTCCTCTCTGTAAGAAACTGCACCCCAGTTTCCAAACTCTGCTCTGTGTAACATTCTTTCTCCTCCCAAGTCTTCAAACTCTGCTCTCTGCAACAGTCCCTTCTGCACCAAAGTCTCCAACCTCTGCTTTCTGTATCAGTCCTCCTGCACCACAGTCTCCAAATTATGCTCTCTGTAACAGTCCTTCTGCACCTCAGTCTCCAACTTCGGCTCTATGCAACAGTTCTTCTGCACCCCAGTGTCCAATATCTACTCTCTGAATAAGTACTTCTCCACCCGAGTCTCCAAACTCTTCTCTCTGTAAGAGTCCTTCTGTACTGCAGTCTCTAACTTCTGCTCTCTGTAAGAAACTGCACCCCAGTCTCCAAACTCTACTCCCTGCAGAAGTCCTTCTGCATCCCATTCTCAAACCTCTGCTCTTTGAAACAGTCCTTGTGTACCCTTGTCTCCAACATCTGCTCTCTGTAACAGTCCTTCTATACTGCAGTCTCCAACCTCTGCTCTCTGTAACAGTTTTTATGTATTGCAGTCTCCAAACTCTGCTCTCTGTACAGTCTTTCTGCACCTCAGTCTCCAACCTCTGCTTTCTTTATCAGTCCTTCTGCAACCCAGTCTCCAAACTCTGCTCTCTGTAACAGCCATTCTTCACCCAATCTTTAACCTCTACTCTCTGCAGCAGTCCTTCTACACCCAAGTCTTCAACCTCTGCTCTGTGTAACAGTCTTTCTGCAACTCAGTTTCCAATCTCTGCTCTCTGCAACGATCCTTCTGCATCCCAGTCTCCAACATTTGCTCTCTGCAACCGTCCTTATGCACTCAAGTTTCCAAACTCTGCTCTCTGCAATGATCTTTCTGCACACCAGTCGCCAAACTCTGTTCTCTGCAATGATCCTACTGCACCTCAGTCACCAACCTCTGCTCTCTGAAACAATCCTTCTGCACCTCAGTCTCCAAACTCTGCTCTAGGTAGTATCCTTCTGCAACCCAGTCTCCAAACTCTACTCTCTGTAACAGCCCTTCTGCACCCAGTCTCCAACATTTCCTCTCTGTACCATGCCTTATACACCCCAGTCTCCAAACTCTGCTCTCTGCAACAGTCCTTCTGCACCAAAGTCTCCAACCTCTTCTCTCTGCAACAGTCTTTCTACACCCCAGTCTTCAACTTCTGCTCTGTGTAACTGTCCTTCTGCACCCCAGTCTCCAACCTCTGCTCTCTGTAACAATCCTTCTGCACCCCAGTCTCCAAACTCTGCTCTCTGTAACAGTCCTTCTGCACCATATTTTCCACCTCTGCTCTCTTTTAAAGTCTGTGTATACCGCAGTCTCCAACTTCTGCCCTCTGTAACAGTTCCTCTGCACCTCAATTTCCAACCTCTGTTTACTGTAACAGTCCTTCTGCACCTCAGTCACCGAACTCTGCTCTCTGTAACCGTCCTTCTGCACCTCAGTCTCCAACCTCTGCTCTCTGTAACAGTCGTCCTACACCTCAGTCACCAACCGCTGGTCTCTTTATGATCCTTCTGCAACGCGGCCTCAAAACTCTGCTCTCTATAACAGTCCTTCTGCAAACCAGTCTTCAACCTCTGCTCTCTGTTGCAGGCCTTCTGCTCCCGAGTCTCCAAACTCTGCTTTCTAAAACAGTCCTTTGGCACGCCAGTTTCCAACCTCGGCTCTCTGTAAGGGTCCTACTGCACACCAGTCTTCCAACTCTGCTTTCTATATCATAATTTTTCACCCCAGTCTCCATCGTCTGCTCTCTGTAACAGTCCTTCTGCATCTCAGTCTCCAACTCTTCTCTCTGCGACAGTCTTTCTGCACCCCAGTCACACAACTCTCCTTTTTGGAAAATTCTTTCTGCACCCCAGTCTCCACTTTGCTCTCTGCAATGATTTTTCTGCAACTGAGTCTCCAACTTTTGCTTTCTTCAACGATACTCCTGCACACCAGTCTCCAACGTCTGCTCTCTGCAACAGTTTTTCTGAACCCCAGTCTCCAACTTCTGGTCTCTATAAGATCCTACTGACCCTCAGTTTCCAAACTTTGCTCTCTGTGACATTCCTTCTGCACCCCAGTCTCCAAGATCTACTCTCTGTTACAGTCCTACTGTACTGCAGTCTCCAAACTCTGCTCTCTGATACAGTCCTTCTGAACCCCCGTGTCCAACCTCTGCTCTCTGCAACAGTGTTTCTGCACCTCAGTCTCAAACTTATGCTCTCATTAACAGGCCTTCTGCACTGCAGTCTCCAACAGCTTTTCTCTGTAACAGTTCTTCTGCACCCCAATCTTCAAACTCTGCTCTCTGCAACACTCCTTCTGCTCCCCAGTCTCCATTGTGTGCTCTCTGAAAGAATTTTTCTGCACCCCAGCCTCCAACCTCTCCTCTCAGTAGAAGTCTTTATGCACCTCAGTCTGCAACATCTGCTCTCTGTAACGATCCTTCATCACCTCAGTCTCCAAACTCTGCTCTCTGTAACAGGCCTTCTGCAACCCAGTCTCCAACCTCTGCTCTCTGGATCAGTCCTTCTGTACCCCAGTAACCTTCCTCTGCACTCTGTAGCAATCCTTTTTCACCTCTGTCTCCAACCTCTCCTCTCTGCAATCGTCCTTCGGCACCCCAGTCTCCAACCTCTACTCTCTGCAACAGTTCTTCTACACCCCAATCTCCAACCTCTTCTCTCGGCAACAGTAATTCTGCACCCCAGTCTACAACATCTGATCTCTGCAACAGTTCTTCCCCACCCCAGTCTCCAACCTCTTCTCTCTGTAACAGTCCTTCTGTACTGAAGTTTCCAAACACTTCTCTCTGTAACGGTCCTTCTGTACCGCAGTCTAAAACCTCGGCTTTCTGTATCAGTCCTTCTGCACTCAAGTCTCCAACCTCTGCTCTCTGCAACAGTCCTTCTGCACCCCAATCTCCAACCTCTGCTCTCTGCTAAAGTCCTTCTACACACAAGTCTCCAACCTCTGCCCTCTGTAACAATTTTCGGGACCCAAGTCTCCTCACTCTGCTCTCTGCAACGATCCTTCTGCACCCAAGTCTCCAACCTCTGCCCTCTGTAACAGTTATCCGGCACCCCAGTCTCCTCACTCTGCTCTCTGCAACGGTCCTTCTGCACCCAAGTCTCCAAACTGTGCTTTCTGCAACAGTCCTTCTGCATCCGAGTTTTTAAACTCTTCTCTCTGTAAAATCCTTCTGCACCCATTTCCAAACTCTTCTCTCTGTAACATTGCTTCTGCACCCCAGTCTCAAAACTCTTCTCTCTGCAATGGTCCCAATGCACCCCAATCTCCAACCTCTGTTCTCTACAACAGTTCTTCTGTACAAGAGTCTTCAACATCTATTCTCTGTAAGGGTCCTTCTTCACCACAGTCTCCAACCTCTGCTTTCTGTATCAGTCCTTCTGCAACACAGTCTCCAAACTCTGCTCTCTGTAAAAGACTTCTGCACCTCACTTTGCAACCTCTGCTCTCTCCAACAGTCCTTCTGCACCCCAGTCTTCAACCTTGCTCTCTGAAACAGTCCTTCTGCACCCCAGCCTCCAATATCTGCTCTTGGCCACAGTCCTTCTCCACCCCAGTCTCCAACCTCTGATCTCTGTAACAGTCCTTCTGTACTGCAGTCTCCAAACTCTCTTTGTAACGATCCTTCTGCTCCCCAGTCTACAAACTCTGCTTTCTGTATCAGTTTTTCTGAACCCCAGTCTCCAACCTCTGCTCTCTGTAACTTTCTTTCTGCACCTCAGACTCCAACCTCTGCTCTCCGCAATGGTCTTTCTGCGCCCCAATCTCCAAACTCATCTCTGCAACAGTCCTTCTGCATCTCAGTGTCCAACCTCTGATCTCTGTAAGAAAATTCTGAAACCCAGTCTCCAACTTCTGCTTTCTACAATGGTCCTTCTACACCCAAGTCTCCAACCTCTGTTCTCTACAACACTTATTCTGCACCCAATTATCCAACCTCTTCTCTCTGTAACAGTACATTTACACCCCAGTCTCCAAAGTCTGCTTACTGTATCAGGCTTTTTGCACCACAGTCTCCAACCTCTACTCTCTGCATCAGTCTTCTGTACCCAAGTCTCCAACCTCTGCTCTGTGTAACAGTCCTTCTGTACTGCAGTCTTCAACCTATGTTCTCTGTAACGGTCCTTCTGCACCCCAGTCTCCAATATCTGCTTTCTATATCAGTCCTTTTGCACACCAGTCTACAACCTCTGCTCTCTTTATCAGTCCTTCTGCACCTCAGTCTACACACACTGCTCTCTCTCACAGTTCTTCTACACCCCAGTCTCCAACCTCTGCTCTCTGAAAAAGTCATTCTGCACCTCATCTCCAAACTCTCCTCTCTGTAACAATCCTTATGCACCTCAGTCAAAAACCTCTGCTGTCTGCAACGGTCCTTCTGCACCTATGTCTCTAAACTCTACTCTCTGCAATGATCCTTCTGCACCCCATTCTACAAATTCTGCTCTCAGGAACTATCCTTCTGCACCCCAGTCTCCAAGCTTTGATCTCTGAAACAGTCTTTGTCCAAACAAGTCTACAACATCTGCTCTTCTCAACAGTCTTTCTGCACCTCCATGTGAAAAATCTGCTCTCTGCAACAGTCCTTCTGCACCCCATTCTTCAACCTTTGCTATCTGCAAGAGTCCTTCTGCACCACAGTCTACAACATCTTCTATCTACAACAGTCCTTTACCCCAGTCAAAATGGTGCTCTCTGTAAAAGCCCTTCTATACTGCAGTCTCCAAACTCTGCTCTCTGTAAGCGTCCTTGTGCACCCCAATCTCTAACCTCTGCTGTCTGTAACAGTCCTTCTGCACCTCAATTTCAAACCTCTGCTTTATGTAAGATCTTTCTGCAACCCAGTCTGCAAACTCTGCTTTTTTTATCAGTCCTTCTGAACCACAGTCTCCAACCTATGCTTTATGTAACCGTCCTTCTACCCCTCAATCTCCAACCTCTGTTTCTGCAACAGTCCTGCTACACCTCAGTCTCCAACCTTTGCTATCTGCAACAGTCCTTCTGCACCCCAGTCTCCAAACTCTGCTCTCTGCAACAGTCCTTCTTCACCCCAGTCTACAACATCTGCTCTCTGAAAGATTTTTTCTTCACCCCAGTCTCCAACCTGTGCTCTCGGTAACTGTCCTTTGAACCCCAGGGTCCAACCTCTGCTCTCTGTAGCAATCCTTTTGTGCCTCACTCTCCAAACTCTGCTCTCTGCAAAGATCCTTCTGCACCTCAGTCTTAAACCTCTCTTCTCTGAAATGATCCTTCTACACACCAGTCTCCACGCTCTGCTCTCTGTAACAGTCCTTCTGTACATCAGTGTCCAAACTCCGCTCTCCATCACAATACTACTGCACCTCAGTCTCCAAACACTGCTATCTGTAACAGTCCTTCTGCACCTCAGACTCCAACCTCTTCTCTCTGCAACAGTCCTTCTGCACCCCAGTCTCCAACCTCTGCTCTATTTAACAATCCTTCTGCACCTCAGTTTCCAAACTCTGCTCTCTACAACAGTCCTTCTACACCTCAGTCTCTAAACTCTACTCTCTGTAACAGTCCTTCTGCACCTCAGTCTCCAACATCTGCTCTCTATAAGATCCTCCTGCAACCAAGTCTGTAAACTCTGCCCTCCGTAACAGTCCTTTTGCATTCCTTGTCCAACCTCTGTTCTTGTAACAGTTCTTTTGCACGCCGGTCTCAAACCTCTGCTCGCTACAACAATCCTTCTGCACCCCAGTCTCCAACCTCTCCTCTCTGCAACAGTCTTTCTGCACCCCAGTCTCCTATATCTGATCTCTGCAAAACTCCTTCTGCACCTCAGTCTGAAAACTCTGTTCACTGTAACGATCATTCTGCACCCCAGTCTCCAACCTCTGCTCTCTGTAACAGTCCTGCTGTACCACAGTCTCCAAACTCTGCTCTCTGTAAGATCTTTCTGCAACCCTGTCTCCAAACTCTGCTGTCCGTAACAGTCCTTCTGCACCCCATCCTCCAACCTCTGCTCTCTGCAACAGTCCTTCTGCACCAGAGTCTCCAAACTCTGCTTTCTGTATCAGTCCATCTGCACCCCAATCTCTAAACTCTGCTCTCTGAAACAGTCCTTCTGCACCTCAGTCTAAAAACTCTGCTCTCCACAACAGTCCTTCTGCACCTAAGTCTCCAAACTCTGCCTCTGTAACAGTCCCACTGAAAGGCAGTATCGAACCTCTACTCTCTTCAACAGTGCTTCTGCACCAAAATCTCAAACCTGTGCTCTCGGCAACAGTCCTTCTACACCCCATTTCCAAAATCTGCTCTCTGGAACAGGTCATCTGAAACACAGTCTCCAACCTCTGCTCTCTGGAACAGTCCTTCTCCACTCCAGTCTCCAAACTCTGCTCTCTGCAACAGTCCTTCTGCACCCCAGTCTCCAACCTCTGCTCTGTGCATCAGGCCTTTTGCACCACATTCTCCAACCTCTGCTCTCTGCAACAGTCCTTCTGCACCAGAGTCCTCCAAACTCTGCTTTCTGTATCAGTCCATCTGCACCCCAATCTCCAAACTCTGCTCTCTGTAACACTCCTTCTGCACCTCAGTCTAAAAACTCTGCTTTCCAAAACAGTCCTTCTGCACCTAAGTCTCCAAACTCTGCCTCTGTAACAGTCCTACTGAAAGGCAGTCTCGAACCTCTACTCTCTGCAACAGTGCTTCTGCACCAAAATCTCAAACCTGTGCTCTCCGCAACAGTCCTTCTACACCCAATGTCCAAACTCTGCTCTTTGTAACAGGCCGTCTGAAACCCAGTCTCCAACCTCTGCTCTCTGGAACAGTCTTTCTGCACTCCGGTCTCCAAACTCTGCTCTCTGCAACAGTGCTTCTGCACCCCAGTCTCAAACCTCTGCTCTCTGCAACAGTTTTTCTGCACCCCAGTCTCCAAACTCTGCTCTCTGCAACGATCCTTCTGGACCAAAGTCTTAAACCTCTGCTCTCTGGAAAAGTCTTTCTGCACAACATTCTCCAACCACTGCTCTCTGTAAGATACTTCTGCACTCCAGTTTCCAAACTCTGCTCTCTGCAACATTCCTTCTCCACCCCAGTCTTTAATCTCTTCTTTCTGCAAGTGTCGGCACCCCAGTCTCCAACCTCTGTCCTCTGCAACAGTCCTTCTGCACCCCAGTCTCCAACATCTGCTTTCTGTAACAGTCCTACGGCAACCAAGTCTCCAAACTTTGCTTTCTGTATCAGTCGTTCTGAACACCAGTCTTAAAACTTTGCTCTCTGTATCTATCCTTCTGCACCTCAGTCTCCAACTTGTGCTCTCTGTAACATGCCTTCTACACCCCAGTCTCCAACCTCTGCTCTCTGTATCAGTTTTTCTATACCGCAGTCTCCAAACTCTGGTCTTTGTAACGTTCTTTCTTCACCCCAATTTCCAAACTCTGCTCTCTGTAACAGTACTTTTACACCTCAGTCTCCAACCTCTGCTCTCTGTAACAGTCTTTCTGCACCTCATTCTGACACCTCTCCTCTCTGCACGGTCCTTCTGCACCTCGGTCTCTAAACACTGCTCTCTGTAAGAGTCCACCTGCACCTCAGTCTCCAACCTCTTCTCTCCAAAAGATCTTTCAGCTACCCAGTCTCCAAATTCTGCTCTCTATAACAGTCCTTCTGCACCCCAGTATCCAACCTCTACTCTCTGTAACAGGCCTTTTGCACGCCAGTCTTCAAACTCTGCTCTCTAGAGCAGGACTTCTGCACCCCAGTCTCCAAAATCTGCTCTCTGCAATGATCCTTCTGCACCCCAGTCTCCAACCTCTGCTCTCCGAAATGATCCTAATGCACCCTAGTCTCCAACCTCTGATCTCTGCAACAGTCTATCTGCAGCTCAGTCTCCGAATTCTGCTCTCTGTAAGATGCTTCTGCACCCCTGTATCCAACCTCTGCTCTCTGTAGCAGTCTTTCTGCACCCCAGTCTCCAACCTCTTCTCTCTACAAGAGTCCTTCTGCACACTGGTTACCAACATCTGTTCTCTGCAACAGTCCTTCTGCACCCCAGTCTCCAACATCTGCTCTCTGCAACAGTTCTTCTTCACCTCAGTCTGAATACTCTACTCTCTGCAATGACCATTCTGCACCCCAGTCTCCTACCTCGGCTCTCTGTAAAAGTCCTTCTGTACCTCAGTCTCCCAACTCTGCTCTCTGTAAGATCCTCCTTCAATCCAGTCTTTAAACTCTGCACTTTATACCTGTCATTCCGCACAACAGTCTCCAACTTCTGCTCTCTGTAATAAAACTTCTGCAACCCAGTCTCCACCTTCTGCTCTTTGTAACAGGCCTCCTGCACCCCAGTCTCATACCTCTTCTATCTGAAACGATTCTTTTCCACCCCAGTCTCCAATATCTGCTCTCTGCAACAGTCCTTTTGAACCCCAGTCTCCAAACTCTGCTCTCTGTAAAATCTAACTGAACACCAGTCTCCAACCTATGCTCTCTGTAACAGTCCTACTGCACCCAAGTCTCCGAACTCTGTTCTCTGTAATAGTCCTTCTGCACCTCAGTCTTCAACCTCTGCTCTATGTAACAGTCCTTATGAACAACAGTCTCTAAAATCAGCTTTCTGCAAAAGTCCTTCTTAACCCGATTCTTCAAAATCTGCTCTCTGCAACAGTCCTTCTGCACCCCAGTCTCCAAACTCTGCTCTCTGCAACGTTCCTTTTTGACCCCAGTCTCCAACCTCTGCTCTCTGCAACAGTTCTTCTGCACCGCAGTCTCCAACCTCTGCTCTCTGTAAGATCCTTCTGCACTCCAGTTTCCAAACTCTGCTCTCTGTAACATTCCTTCTCCACCCCAGAATCCAACTTCTGTCCTTTTCAACAGTCCTGCTGCTCCCCAGTCTCCGAGATCTGCTCTCTGTAACAGTCCTTCTGTACCGCAGTCTCCAACCTCTGATCTTTGTAACAGTCCTTCTAAACCCAGGTCTCCAACTTCTGCTTTCTGTATCAGTCTGCCTGAACCCCAGTCTCTAAAATCTGTTCTCTGTATCTATCCTTCTTCACCTCAGTTTCCAACCTATACTATATGTAAGAGTCCTTCTGCACACCAGTCTTTAACCTATGCTCTCAATAACAGTCCTATACTGCAGTCTCCAAACTCTTCTCTCTGTAATGGTCCTTCTGCACCCAATTTCCAAACTCTGCTTCCTGTAAAATTCCTTCTGCACCTGAGTCTTCAAACTCTGCTCTCTGTAACAGTCCTTCTACACCCCAGTCTCCAACCACTGTCCTCTATAAAAGTCCACCTGCACCTCAGTCTCAAACCTCTGTTCTCTGCAAGATCCTTTAGCAACCCAGTCTCCAAACACTGCTCTCTATAACAGTCCTTCTGCACCCAAGTCTCCAACATCTCCTCTCTGTAACAGGCTTTCTGCACGCCAGTCTCCAAACACTGCTCTACGCAAGGATCATTCTCCACCCCTGTCTCCAACCTATGCTCTCTGCAATGATCTTACTGCACCCCAGTCTCCAACTTCTCATCTCTGAAAGAGTCCTTCTGCACCTCAGCCTCCAACTTCTGCTCTCTGAAAGATCATTCTGCACCCCTGTCTCCAAGCTCTGCTCTTTGCAACGATCTTTCTGCCCCTCATTCTCCAACTTCTGTTCCATGTAACAGGACTTCTTTACCTCAGTCTCTAATATCTGCTCTCTGGAACAGTCCTTCTGCACCCCAGTCTCCAAACTCTGCTCTCTGCAACAGTCCTTCTATACTGCAGTCTCCAACCTCTGCTCTCTGTAACGGTCTTTCTGCACCCCAGACTCAAATCTCTGCTTTCTGTATCAGTCCTTCTTCACTCCAGTCTCCAACTTCTGCTCTCTCTAAGAGACCTTCTGCACCTCAGTCTCCAATCTCTGCTCTCTGAAACAGTCCTTCTGCAACCCAGTCTCCAAACTCTGCTCTCTGCAACTGTTCTTCTGTACTGCAGTATCCAAAATTTGATTTTTGTAACTATCTTTCTGCAGCCCAGACTCCAATCTCTGCTTTCTGTATCAGTCCTTCTTCACTCAGTCTCCAACTTCTGCTCTTACTAAGAGTTTTTCTGCACCCAAGTCTCCAACCTCTGCCCTCTGTAACAGTTCTTTGGCACCCCAGTCTCCTCATTCTGCTCTCTGCAACGATCCTTCTGCACCCAAGTCTCCAAACTGTGCTCTCTGCGACAGTTCTTTTGTATCCGAGTTTTCAAACTGTTCTCTCTGTAAGATCCTTCTGCACCCATTTCCAAACTCTTCTCGCTGTAACATTGCTTCTGCACCCCAGTCTCAAAACTCTGCTCTCTGCAATGGTCCCTCTTCACCCCAGTTTCTAACCTCTGTTCTCTACAACAGTTCTTCTGTACAATTGTCTTCAACATCTATTCTCTGTAAGGGTACTTCTTCACCACAGTCTCCAACCTCTGCTTTCTGTATCAGTCCTTCTGCAACACAGTCTCCAAACTCTGCTCTCTGTAAAAGACTTCTGCACCTCACTTTGCAACCTCTGCTCTCTGCAACAGTCCTTCTGCATCCCAGTCTTCAACCTTGCTCTCAACCACAGTCCTTCTCCACCCCAGTCTCCAAACTCTGTTCTCTGTAACAGTCCTTCTGTACTGCAGTCTCCAAACTGTCTTTGTAATGATCCTTCTGCTCTCCAGTCTACAAACTCTGCTTTCTGTATCAGTTTTTTCTGAACCCCAGTCACCAACCTCTGCTCTCTGTAACTTTCCTTCTGCACCTCAGACTCCAACCTCCGCTCTCTGCAACAGTCTTTCTGCACCCCAATCTCCAACCTCATCTCTGCAACAGTCTTTCTGCACCTCAGTGTCCAACCTGTGCTCTCTGTAACTGTCCTTTGAACTGTCCTTTGAACCTGCTTTCTGTATCAGGCTTTTTGCACCACAGTCTCCATCCTCTACTCTCTGTTACAGTTCTTCTGCGTCCCATTCTCCAACCTCTGCTCTCTTCAACAGTCCTTCTGAACCATAGTCTCCTCACCTACTCTCTGCAACAGTCTTCTTTACCCCAGTCTCCAAACTCTGCTCTGTGTAACAGTCCTTCTGTACTGCAGTCTCCAACCTATGCTCTCTGTAACGGTCCTTCTACACCCCAGTCTCCAATCTCTGCTTTCTATATCAGTTATTTTACACACCAGTCTCCAACCTCTGCTCTCTTTATCAGTCCTTCTGAAACTCAGTCTACACACACTTCTCTCTCTCTCACAGTTCTTCTAAACCCCAGTCTCCAAACTCTGCGCTCTGCAACAGTCGTTCTGCACCTCAGTCTCCAACCTTTCCTTTCTGTAACGATCCTTCTGCACCTCAGTCAACAACCTCTGCTGTCTGCAACGGTACTTCTGCACCTATGTTTCCAAACTCAACTCCCTGCAATGACCTTCTGAACCCCATTCTCCAAATTCTTCTCTCAGCAACTATCCTTCTGCACCCCAGTCTCCAAACTTTGATCTCTGAAACAGTTTTGTCCAACCCAGCCTACAACATCTGCTCTTCTCAACAGTCCTTCTGCACCTCAATGTAAAAACTCTGCTCTCTGCGACAGTCCTTCTGCACCCCATTCTTCAACCTCTGCTATCTGTAACAGTCCTTCTGCACCACAGTCTCCAACATCATCTATCTACAACAGTCCTTTACCCCAGTCAAAATGGTGCTCTCTGTAACAGCCCTTCTATACTGCAGTCTCCATACTCTGCTCTCAGTAAGCGTCCTTCTGCACCCAGTCTCTAACCTCTGCTGTCTGAAACAGTCCTTCTGCACCTCAGTTTAAAACCTCTGCTTTATGTAAGATCCTTCTGCAACCCAGTCTGCAAACTCTGCTTTTTGTATCAGTCCTTCTGCACCACAGTCTCCAAACTCTGCTATCTGTACCAGTCCTTCTACCCCTCAGTCTTCAACCTCTGTTTCTGCAACAGTCCTGCTGCACCTCAGTCTCCAACTTTGCTATCTGCAACAGTCCTTCTGCACCCCACTCTCCAACCTCTGCTCTCTGCAACAGTCCTTCTTCACCCCAGTCTACAACATTTGCTCTCTGCAACATTTCTTCTTCACCCCAGTCTCCAACCTGTGCTCTCTGTAACTGTCCTTTGAACCCCAGTTTGTAACCTCTGCTCTCTGTAGCGATCCTTCTGTGCCTCACTCTCCAAACTCTGCTCTCTGCAAAGATTCTTCTGCACCTCAGTCTTAAACCTCTGTTCTCTGCAATGATCCTTCTGCACCTGAGTCTTAAACCTCTCTTCTCTGAAATGATTCTTCTACACACCAGTCTCGATGCTCTGCTGTCTTTAACAGTCCTTCTGAACATCAGTGTCAAAACTCCGCTCTCCGTCACAATCCTTCTGCACCTCAGTCTCCAACCACTGCTATCTGTAACAGTCTTTCTGCACCTCAGACTCAAACTTCTGCTCTCTGCAACAGTCCTGCTGCACCCCAATCTCTACCCTCTGCTCTCTGCAACAGTCCTTCTGCACCTCAGTGTCCAACCTCTACTCTCTGTAAGATCCTTCTTCAACACACTCTCCAACCTCTACTATCTGCAATGGTCCTTCTGCACCCCAGTCTCCAACCTCTTTTCTCTACAACACTCTTTCTGCACCCCAGTCTCCAACCTCTATTCTCTATAACAGTTCTTCTGTTCCGCAGTCTCCAAACTCTGTTTCCTTTAATGGTCCTTCTGCACCCTAGTTTACAACCTCCTTTTTTCTGTATAAGTTCTTCTGCACCACAGTCTCCAAACTCTGCTCTCTGTAACAGTCGTTCTTCACTTCAGTCACCAACCTCTGCTCTCTGCAACAGTCCTTTGGCACCCAGTCTCAAAATGCTACTCTCTAAAACAGTTTTTCTCCACCCCTGTCTTCAACCTCTGCTTACTGCAACAGTTCTTCTGCACCCCAATCTCCAACCTCTACTCTCCATAAGTGTCCTTCTGTACCCATATCTCCAACCTCTACTCTCTGCAACAGTTCTTCTGCACCCCAGGCTCCAACATCTGCTCTCTACAACAGTTCTCCAATCTCGGCTTTCTGTATCAGTACTTCTGCACTCAAGTCTCTAACCACTGCTTGCTGTAAAAGTCCTTCTTCAACTCAGTGTTTAAATTCTGCTCTGAGCAACACTCACTCCCCACCCCAATCTCCAACGTCTGCTCTCCGCAACAGTTCTTCTGCACCCCAGTCTCGAACCACTGCTCTCTGCAACGATCCTTCTGCACCCTGTCTCCAAACTCTGCTCGCTGCAACAGCCTTCTGAACCTAGTCTCCAATATGTCTCTCTGAAACAGTTCTACTGTACCTCAGTCTGAAAACTTTGCCCTCTGCAAGAATCCTTGTTAACCCCAGCGTCCAACCTCTGCTCTCTGTATCAGTCATTCTGTACCTCAGCCTCCAAAGTCTGCATTCTGTAAGACCCTCCTGAAAACCAGTCTGCAAACTCTGCTCACTCTAAGAGTCCTTCTGCACCCCAGTCTCCAAATTCTGCTCTCTGTAACAGGCCTCCTGCACACCAGTATCCAATCTCTGTTATCTGCCACAGTCCTTCTGCACCCCAGTCTCCAAAATCTACTCTCTGCAACACTCTTTCTGCAACCTAGTCACCAAACTCTGCTTTCTGTATCAGTCTTTCTGCACCCCAGTCTGCATCCTCTGCTCTCTGCAACAGTTCTTCTACACCCCAGTCTCCAACCTCTGCTCTCTAAAACAGTCCTTCTCTACCTCAGTCTCCAACCTCTGCTCTATGTAAGATCCTTATGCAACCGAGTTCTTAAACTCTACTCTCTGTAACTGTCCTTCTGCACCCCAGTCTCCAAGCAATGCTCTCTGTAAAAGGCCTTCTGCACCCCAGTCTTTAAACTCTTCTCTCTGTAGCAGGCCTTTTTACCCAGTCTCCAATCTCTTCTCTCGTCAATGATCCTTCTGCACCCCAGTCTCCAACCTCTTCTCTCTGTAACAGTTTTTCTATACCGCAGTCTCCAAATCCTGGTCTCTGTAACGGTCCATTTGCACCCCAATTTCCAAACTCTGCTTACTGTAACAGTCCATCTGCACCTCAGTATACAAACTCTGCTCTCTGTAACAGTTTTTCTACCCCTCAGTCTCCAACCTCTCCTCTCTGAAACAGTCCTTCTGCATCTCAGTCTCCAACTTCTGTTCTCTGTACGATCCTTCAGGAACCCAGTCTCCAACCACTAATCTCTGTAACAGTCTTTCTTCACCTCAGTCTCCAACTTCTGTTCTCTGTAAAATCCTTTAGCAACCCAGGCTCTAAACTCTGCTCTCTATAACAGTCCGTCTGCACCCAAGTCTCCAACCTCTCCTCTCTGTAACAGGCATTCTGCACGCCAGTCTCCAAACTCTGCTCTCTGTAGCAGGCCTTCTGCACCCCAGTCTCCAAACTCTGCTCTATGCAAGAATCTTTTTGCACACCAGTCTCCAACCTCTGCTCTCTACAATGATGCTACTGCACGCCAGTCTTCAACCTCTGATCTCTGCAACACTCCTTCTCCACCTCAGTCTCCAATGTCTTCTGTCTGTAAGATCCTTCTGCACCCCTGTCTTCAAGCTCTGCTCCTTGTAACGATCCTTCTTGACCCCAGTCTCCAACGTCGGCTCTATGTGAAACGACTTCTGCACCTCAGTCTCCAACATCTACTCTCTGCAACAGTCCTTCTGACCCCAGTCTCCAAACTCTGCTCTCTGCAACAGTTCTTCTGTACTGCAGTATCTAACCTCTGCTCTCTATAACGGTCGTTCTGCACCCCATATTCCAAACTCTGCTTTCTGCATCAGTCCTTCTGCACCCCACTATCTAACATCTGCTCTCTCTACGAGTCCTTCTGCACCTCAGTCTCCAACCTCTGCTTTCGGCAACAGTACTTCTGCTCCCCAGTCTCCAACCTCTGCTCTATGTAACAGTCCTTCTGCACCTCAGTCTCCAAACTCTGCTTTCTACAACAGTCCTTCTGCACTCCAGTCTCCAACCTCTTTTCTCTGCAACAGTCCTTCTGCACCCCAGTCTCCAAACTCTGCTCTCTGTAAAAGGACTTCTGCACTCCAGTCTTCAACCTCTTCTCTCTGCAACGAATCTTCTCCACCCAAGTCTCCTACATCTGCTCTCTGCAACAGTCTGATTGCACCCCAGTCTCCAAACTCTGCTTTCTGTAAGATTCACCTGAACCCCAGTCTCCAACGTCTGCTCTCTGCAACAGTCCTTCTGCACCCCAGTCTCCAAACTCTGCTCTCTTCAACAGTTCTTCTGCACTGCAGTCTCTAACCTCTGCTCTCTGTAACGGTGTTTCTGAACCCCAAAATCCAATCTCTGCTTTCTGCATCAGTCCTTCTGCACCCCAGTCTCCAACATCTGCTCTCTCTACGAGTTCTTCTGCACCTCAGTCTCCAACCTCTACTTTTGGCAACAGTACTTCTGCTCCCCAGTCTTCAACCTCTTCTCTCTGCAACAGTCCTTCTGCACCCCAGTCTCCAAACACTGCTCTCTGCAAGGATCGTTCTGGACCCCAGTCTCCAACGTCTGTTCTCTTCAACAGTACTTCTGCACCATAGTCTCCAAAATCTGCTTTCTTTAAGATCTTTCTGCTCTCCAGTTTCCAAAATCTGCTCTTTCTAACATTCCTTCTCCACTGCAGTCTTCACCCTCTGCTTTCTGAGAGGGTCCTGCGGCACCCCAGTCTCCAACATCTGTCCTCTGTAACACTCCTTCTGCTCCCCAGTCTTCAACATCTGCTCTCTGTAATAGTCTTTATGTATCGCAGTCTCCAAACACTGTTCTCTGTAACGGTCCTTCTGCAACCCAGTCTCCAAACTCTGCTTTTTGAATCAGTCCTTCTGAACCCCAGTTTCTAACCACTGCTCTCCGTATCTATCCTTCTGCACCTCAGTCTCCAACCTGTGATTTCTGTAACAGTGCTTCTGCACCCTAGTCTCCAAACTCTGCTATCTGTAACAACCCTTCTATACCACAGTCTCCAACTTCTGCTCTATTTAACGGTCCTTCTGCACCCAAATTTCCAAACTCTGCTTTCTGCAACAGTCCATTTGCTCCTCAGTTTCAAAACTCTGCTCTCTGTAACAGTACTTCTGCACCTCAGTCTGAAACCTCTGCTCTCCACGATTCTTCTGCAAACCGGTCTCCAACAACTGATCTCTGTAACAGTCCACGTGTACCTCAGTCTCCAACCTCTGCTTTTGGTAAGTTCCTTCAGAAAACCAGTCTCCAAACTCTGCTCTCTGTAAAAGTCCTTTTGCAACCCAGTCTCCAACCTCTCCTCTCTGTAACAGGCCTTCTGCACGCCAGTCTCAAAACTCTGCTCTCTATAGTGGGCCTTCTGCACGCCAGTCTCCAACCTCTGCTCTCTGCAATGATCCTACTGCACCCCAGTCTTCAACTTCTGATCTCTGCAAGAGTCCTTCTGTACCTCAGTCTCCAAATTCTGCTCTCTGTAAGATCCTTCTGCACCTCTGTCTTCAACCTCTGCTCTCTGTAACAGTCCTTCTGCACCATAGTCTCCAAAGTCTACTCACTGCAGCAGTTCTTCTGCACCCCAGTCTCCAAACTCTGATCTCAGCAACACTCCTTCTGCAAGACAGTCTCCAACCTCTGCTCTCTGGAATAATCCTTCTTCACCTAATTCTCAAAACTCTGTACTCTGCAAATTTCCTCCTGCACCTCAGTCTCCAAAATCTCTACTCTCTGTAACAGTTCTTCTGCACCTCATTCCCCAACCTCTGCTCTCTGTAGGATCCTTCTCCAACCCAGTCTCCAAACTCTGCTCTCTGTAACAGTCCTTCTGCACACCAGTCTCCAAACTCTGCTCTCTGCACTGATCTTTCTTAACACCAGTCTCCAACCTCTGATTTCTCAAACAGTACTTCTGAACCCCAGTCTCCAACATTTGCTGTCTGCAACTGTCCTTCTGCAACTGAGTCTGAAAACTCTGCTCTCTGCAACGATCCTTCTGAACCTCAGTCTCCTACCTCTGCTCTCTGTAAGACCCTTCTGCATCCTAGTGTCCAAACTCTGCTCTCTGTAACAGTCCTTCTGCACAACAGTTTCTAACCTCTTTTCTCTGTAAGAGAAATTCTGCAACCCAGGTTAAAACCTCTACTCTCTGTAAAAGGCCTTCTGAAACCCAGTCTCCAACCTCTTCTCTCTACAATGATTCTTCTCCACAACAGTCTCAAACCTCTGCTCTCGGCAAAAGTCTTTCTGCATCCATGTCTCCAACCTCTGCTCTCTGTAAGATCCTTATGCACTCCAGTCTCCAACCTCTCCTATCTGTAACAATCATTCTGCAACCCAGTCTCCAACATTTGCTCTCTGCAACAGTTCTTCTGCACCGCAGTCTGAAAACTCTGCTCTCTGCAACGACATTTCTGCACCCCAGTCTCCTACCTCTGCTCTCTTTAACAATCCTTCTGGACCTCTGTCTCCCAACTCTGCTCTTTTCAGGTCCTTCTGCAACCCAGTCTTTAAACTCTGGACTCTGTAACAGTCCTTCTGCACAAAAGTCTCCAAACTCTGCTCTCTGTAACAGTCCTTCTTCACCTCAGTCTCAAACCTCTACTCTCGGTAACAGTCCTTCTGTACCTCAGTCTGAAACCTCTGCTCTCTGCATGATCCTTCTACACCCAGTCTCCAACAACTGCTCTCTGTAACAGTCCACCTACACCTCAGTAACCAAACTCTGCTCTTTGTAAGATCCTTCAGAAACCCAGTCTCCTAACACTGCTCTCTAGAAAAGTCCTTCTGCACCCCACTCTCCAACCTCTCCTCTTTGTAACAGGCCTTCTGCACGCCAGTCTCCAAACTCTGCTTTCTGCAACGATATTTCTGCACCCCAGTCTCCAACCACTGCTCTCTGAAATGATCCTACTGCACCCCAGTCTCCAACCTCTGTTCTCTGCAACAGTACTTCTGCACCTTAGTCTCCAACTTCTGCTCTCTGTAAGATCCTTCTGTACCCGGGTCTCCAAGCTCTTCTCCTTGCAACGATCCTTCTGCACCCCAGTCTCCAACCTCTTCTCTATGTAAAAGAAATTCTGCACATCAGTCTCCAATGTCTTCTCTTTGCAACAGTCCTTCTGCAATGTAGTCTCCAACTTCTTCTCTCTGTAACGGTTTTTCTACACCGCAGACTCCAATCTCTTCTTTCTGTATCAGTCCTTCTGCACCCGTCTCCAACTTCTGCTCTCTCTAAGATTCCTTCTGCACCTCAGTCTCCAACCTCTGCTCTCTGGAACAGTCCTTCTGCAACCCAGTCTCCAACCTCTGCTCTCTGCAACAGTCCTTCTGCACCCTTCTCCAAATTCTGCTCTCTCTAAGAGTCCTTCTGCACCTCAGTCTCCAACCTCTGCTCTCTGGAACAGTTCTTGTGCAACCCAGTCTCCAACCTCTGCTCTCTGCAACAGTCCTTCTGCACCCCAGTCTCCAACCTCTGCTCTCCGCAACAGTCCTTCTGCACCAAAGTCTTTAACCTCTGATCTATGTAACAGGACTTCTGCACCTGAGTCTCAAACCACTGCTCTCTGCAACAGTCTTTCTACACTCCAGTCTCCAACCTCTTCTCTCTGCAAAAGTCTTTCTGCTCCCCAGTCTCTAACCTCTGCTGTCTGCAAGAGTCCATCTGCACACCAGTCTCCAACCTCTGCTCTCTGCATCAGTCCTTCTGAAACACAGTCTCCAATCTCTGCTCTCTGTAAGATTCTTCTGCACTCCAATTTCCAAACTCTGCTCTCTGTAACATTCCTTCTCCAACCCAGTCTTTAACCTCTGCTTTCTGTAAGTGTCCTGCAGCACTCCAGTCTCCAACCTCTGTCCTCTGCAACAGTCCTTCTGCACCCCAATCTCCAAACTCTGCTTTCTGTATCAGTCCTTCTGAAGCCCAGTCGCAAAACTCTCTTCTGTGTTTTTATCTTTCTGCACCTCAGTCTCCCACCTGTTCTCTCTGTAACATTCCTTCTGCACCCCAGTCTCCAACTTCTGCTTTCTGTAACAGTTATTCTGTACAGCAGTCTCCAAATTCTAGTCTCTGTAACGGTCCTTCTGCACCCCAATTTCCAACCTCTGCTTAGTGTAACAGTTTCTCTGCACCTCAGTCTCCAAACTCTGCTCTCTGTAACAGTCCCTCTGCACCTCAGTCTGACACCTCTGCTCTCTGCACGATTTTGCTGAAACCCTGTCTTCAACAAATACTCTGTGCACCAGTCCTTCTGCACCCAAGTCTCCAACCTCTGCTCTCTGCAATGATAATACTGCATCCCAGTCTCCTACCTCTTATCTCTGCAACAGTCCCTCTGCATCTCAGTCTCCAACTTCTGCTCCCTGTAAGATTCTTGTGCACCCCTGTATCCAACCTCTGCTCTCTGTAACAGTCCTTCTGCATCAGAGTCTTTAACCTCTGCTTTCTGTAGCAAGACGTCCGCACCTCAGTCTCCAACTTCTGCTCTCTGCAACAGTCCTTCCGCACCCTAGTTACCAACATCTGCTCTCTGCAACAGACCTTCTGCACCCCAGTCTTCAATATCTGCACTCTGCAACAGTCTTTCTGTAACCAAGTCTCAAAACTCTGCTCTCTGCAACGATTTTTCTAGACCCCAGTCTCCAATGTCTGCTCGCTGCATCGGTGTTTCTGCACAACAGTCTCCAACCTCTGCTCTCTGTAACAGGACTTCTGGAACCCAGTCTCTAAACTCTGATCTCTGTAAAATGCCTTCTGCACTCCAGTCTCCAACCTCTTCTCGCTGCAACGATTCTTCTTTTCCCAAGTCTCCTACATCTGTTCTCTGCAATAGTCCGTTTGCACCCCAGTCTCCAAACTCTGCTTTCTGTAAGATTAATCTGAACCCCAGTCTCCAACCTCTGTTCTCTTTAACAGTCCTTCTGCACCTAAGTCTCCAACCTCTGCTCTTTGTAACAGTCCTTCTGCACACCAGTCTCTGAAATATGCTCTCTGTAACAGTCCTTCTGCACCCCATTCTCCAACATCTGCTCTCTGCAACACTCCTTCTGCACCCCAGTCTCAAAACTCTGCTCTCTGCAACGATCTTTCTGGACCCCAGTCTTCAACGTCTGCTCGCTGCATCCGTGTTTCTGCACCACAGTCTTCAACATCTGCTTTCTGCAACAGTCCTTCTGCACCTCAGTCTGAAAACTCTGCTAACTGTAACATTCCTTCTCCACCCCAGTCTCCAACCTCTGTCATCTGCAACAGTCGTTCTGCTCCCCAGTTTGTGAGATCTGCTCTTTGTAACAGTCCTTCTGTACCAGAGTCTCCAACTTCGGCTCTTTGTAACGGTCCTTTTAAACCCCAGTCTCCAAACTCTGCTTTGTGTATCAGTCTGTCTGAACCCCAGTCTCCAACCTCTGTTCTCTGTATCTATCCTTCTGCACCTCAGTCTCAACCTGTTCTCTATGTAAAAGTCCCTCTGCACCCCAGTCTCCAACATCTGCTCTCAGTAAAGGTCCTATACCGCAGTCTCCAAACTCTGCTCTCCTTAAGGGTCCTTCTGCACACGAATTTCCAAAATCTGCTTCATGTAACAGTCCTTCTGCACCTGAGTCTCCAAACTCTGCTCTCTGAAACAGTTATTCTACACCTCAGGCTCCAATATATGCTCTCTGTAACAGTCCTTCTGAACCTCCGTCTGAAAATTCGGCTCTCTGCACAATCCTTCTGCACCCAAGTCTCCAAACACTGCTCTGGGTAACATGTCCCCTGCACCTCAGTCTACAATCTCTGCTCTCTGTAAGTTTCTTCATCAACCCAGTCTTCAACCTCTGCTCTCTGTAAAAGACCTTCTGCACCCAAGTCTCCAAATTCTTCTCTCTGCAATGATTCTTCTTCACACCAGTCTCAAACCTCTGCTCTCTGCAACAGTCCTTTTGCACCAGAGTCGCCAACCTCTGCTCTCTGCACCCCAGTCTCAGAACTCTGCTCTCTGTAACCGTCCTTCTGCACCGCAGTCTCCAACCTCTGCTCTCTGTAACAGTCCTTCTGCACCTGAGTCTCCAAACTCTGCACTCTGCAACAGTCCTTTTGCACCACAGTCTCCAAAATCTGCTCTCTGCAAGATCCGTATGAACCCTCTCTGCTCTCTGCAACAGTCTTTCTGAACCCCACTCTCCAACCTCTGCTCTCTGTAACAGTCCGTCTGAACCCCAGTCTCTAAATTCACCTCTCTGCAACAGTCCTTCTACCCCCCAGTCTCCAAATCTGCTTTCTGCTAAGATCTTTCTGGACCCCAGTCTCCAAAGTCTGCTCTCTACAAGAGTCCTTCTGGACCACAGTCTCTAACCTCTGCTCTCTGTAACAATCCTTCTGCACCCCTGTCTGCAACCTCTGCACTTTGTAAGTTCCTTCTAAAACCCAGTTTGAAACTCTGCTCTCTGTAACAGTGCTTCTGCCCACCGGTCTCCAATCTCTGCTCTCTGCAACCATCCTTCTTCACCACAGTCTCCAACCACTGCTCTCTGGAACAGTCCTTCTACAACCCAGTCTCAAATATCTGCTCTCTGCAAAAGTCCTTTTGCACCTAACTCTGAAAAGTCTGCTCACTGCAACGACCCTTCAGCACCACAGTCTCCTACTTCTGCTCTCTGTAACAGTCCTTCTGCAACTCATTCTCCCAACTCTACTCTTGTTAAGATCTTTCTACAACCCAGTCTTTAAACTCTGCACTCTGTAACAGTCATTCTGCACAACAGTCTCCAAACTCTGCTCTCTGTAACATGACTTCAGCCACCCGGTCTCCAAACTCTACTCTCTGTAACAGGCCTTCTTCACCCCATTCTCCAACCTCTTCTCTCTGCAATGATTCTTCTCAACCCCAGTCTCCAGAATCTGCTCTCTGCAACAGTCCTTTTGCACCCCAGTCTCAAAACTCTGCTCTCTGTAAGGTCCATCTGAACCCCAGTCTCCAAACTCTGCTCTCTAAAACAGTTCTTCTGCACCCCAGTCTCCAAACACTGCTCTCTGTAACAGTCCTTTTTCAGCTCAGTCTCCAACCTCTGCTCTGTGTAACAGTCCTTCTGCACCCCAGTCTCTAAATTCTGCTCTCTGCCACAGTCCTTCTGCACCCCAGTCTCCAACATGTGCTCTCTGCAAAAGTCTTTCTGCACCTCAGTGTGAAAACTCTGTTCTCTACAACGATCCTTCTGCACCCCAGTCTCGAACCTCTGCTCTTTGTAGCAGTACTAATGCACATCGGTCTACGACTCTGCTCTCTGTAAGATCCTTGTGCAAACTTGTATAAAATCTCTGCTCTCAGTAGGAGTTCTACTGCACCCCAGTCTCCAACCTCTGCTCTCTGCAACGATCCTTCTGCACCTCAGTCTCAAAACTCTACTCTCTGTTACAGTCCTTCTGCACCCCAGTCTCAAACCTCTGCTGTCTGCAATGATCTTTCTGAACACCAGTTTTCAACATCTGCTCTCTGCACCCCAGTCTAAAAACTCTGCTCTCTACAACAATCCTTTTGCACCCCAGTTTCCAACCTCTGCTCTCTGCAAAAGTCCTTCTGCACCCCAGTCTCCAACATCTAATCCCTGCAACAGTCTTTGTTCACCTCAGTCTTACAACTCTGCTCTCTGCAACGATCCTGTTTCACCCCAGTCTAAAACCTCTGTTCTCTAAAACAGTTATTCTGCACCCCAGTATCTAAACTCTACTCTCTGTAACAGTCCTTTTGTACCGCAGTCTCCAATCTTTGTTCTTTGTAAAGGTACTTATGCACCCCAGTATCCAACCTCTGCTTTCTGTATCCATCGTTTTTCACCATAGTCTCCAAACTCTGCCCGCTGTAACAGTCCTTCCGAAACTCAGTCTGCAAACTCTGCTCTCTGCAACAGTACTTCTAAACTCCAGTCTTTATCTTCTGCTCTCTTCAACAGTCTTTTTGAACCACAGACTCCAACATCTTCTCTCTAAAACAGTTCTTCCCCACCCCAGTCTGAAGCCTCTGCTCTCTGTAAAAGTCTTTCTGTACTGCAGTCTCCAAAATCTGCTCTCTGTAAGATCCTTCTGCAAACCAGTCTGTAAACTCTGCCTTCTGTAACAGACCTTCTGCACACCTTCTCCAACCTCTGTTCTCTGTAACAGTCCTCGTGTAGTGCAGTCTCAAAAATCTGCTCTCTTTAACGATCCTTCTGCACCCCAGTCTCCAACCTCTGCTTTCTGTATCAGTACTTCTACACCCAAGTCTCAAACCTCTACTCCCTGAAACACTCCTTCTGCACCTCAGTCTCTAAACTCTGCTCTCTATAACAGTCCTTCTTTACGGCAGTCTCAAAACTCTGCTCTCCGTAATAGTCTTTCTGAAGCCCAGTCTCCAACGTAAGCTTTCTCTATCAGTTCCTCTGCACCCCAGTCTCCAAACTCTGCTCTCAGTAACAGTCCTTCTGCACCACAGTCTCCAACTTCTGCTCTCTGCAACATTTCTTCTGCACCCCAGTCTGCATCTGTGCTATCTGTAACTGTCCTACTGCATCTCAGTCTCCACCCACTGATCTACGTAAAAATCCTTCTGGACCTCAGTCTCCAACCTCTGCTCTCTACAACAGTCCTTCTGCTCTTAAGTCTCCAACCTCTACTCTGTGTAAAAGTCCTTCTGCACCTCAGTATCCAACATTTGCTCTTTGTAAGATTCTTCTGAACCCAGTCTCCAAACTCTGCCCTCTGTAAAAGTCCTTCTGCACCCCTTCTCCAAACTCTGTTCTGTGTAACAGTCCTTTTGCACGCCAGTCTCAATACACTGCTCTCTTCAACGATCATTCTGCACCCCAGTCTCAATCCTCTGCTCTCTACAAAAGTACTTCTCCACTCCAGTCTCAAAACTCTGTTCTTTGTAACAGTCCTCCTGTATAACTGTCTCCAAAATCTGTTCTCTCTAACGGTCCTTGTGCACCCCAGTCTCCAACCTCTGCTTTTTGTAACAGTCCTTCTGCAACTCAGTCTCCAAACTCTGCTCTCTACAACAGTCCTTCTGCACTTCAGTCTGAAAACTATGTTCTCTGAAACGATCCTACTGCAACCCTGTCTCCAAACCCTGTTTTCTGTAACAATCCTTCTGCACCCCAGTCTCCCATCTCTGCTCTCTGTAACAGGCCTTTTGCACCCCATTCTTCAACGTCCGCTCTCTGTAACAGTTCGTCTGCACCTCAGTCTACAATCTCTGCTCTCTGCAACAGTTCTTCTGCAACCGAGTCTCCAAACTCTGCTTACTGTATCAGTCCAACTGCACCACAATTTCCAACCTCTGCTCTCTATAATAGTCTTTCTGCACCTCAGTCTACAAACTCTGCTCTCTGCAACAGTCCTTCTGCACCCCAGTCTTCAACATCTGCTCTCGGCAACAGTCCTTCTGCACCAAATCTCCAACCTCTGCCTCTGTAACATTCCTACTGTAACCCAGTCTCCAAACTCTGCTTCCTGCAACAGTCTTTCTGCACCCCAATCTCCAAACTGTGCTCTCTGCAACAGTCCTTCTACACCCCAGTGTCTAGCCTCTGCTCTCTGCAACAGTCTGTCTGCAACCCAGTCTCCAATCTGCTCTCTGTAACAATTCTTCTGCACCTCAGTCTTCAAACTCTGCTCTCTGCAACGGTCCTCCTGCACCTCAGTCTTTAAAAACTACTCTCTGTAAATGTACTTCTGAACCCCTTCTCCAAATTCTGCTCTCTGTAATAGGCCTTCTGCACCCCAGTCTCCAACCTCTGTTCTCTATAACAATCCTTCTGCACTCCAGTCTCAAAATATTGCTCTCTACATCGATCCTTCTTCACCACAGTCCCCAAACTCTGCTCTTTGCAACAGTCCTTCTGCACCCCAGTCTCCAACATGTGCTCTCTGCAAAAGTCCTTCTGCACCTCCGTCTGAAAACTCTTTCTCTACAACGATCATTCTGCACCCCAACCTCTGCTCTCTGTAACAGTCCTGCTGCACATCGGTCTACAACTCTGCTTTCTGTAAGATCCTTTTGCAAATTTGTCTGAAAACTCTTCTCTCTAGGAGTTCTACTGCACCCCATTCTCCAACCTCTGCTCTCTGAAATGATCTTTTTGCACCCCAGTCTCCAACATGTGCTCTCTGCAAAACTTATTCTGCACCCCAGTCTTCAACATCTGAAGTCTGCAACAGTCTACCTGAAGCTCAGTCTGAAAACTATGCTCTCTGCAACAATCCTTGTGGACCCCAGTCTCCCAACTCTGCTTTTTGTAACAGTCCTACTGCACCTCAGTCTCTAAAATCTACTCTCTGTAACAGTGCTTCTGAACCCCAGACTCCAACCTCTGATCTTTGTAAGATCCTTCTGCACCCCAGTTTTCAAATCTGCTCTCTGTAACATTCTTATCCTCCCCAGAATCCAACCTCTGCTCTCTATAACAGTCCTTCTGCTCCCCAGGCTCCAACCTCTTCTCTCTGTAAAAGTCCATCTTCTCCCCAGTCTCCATGCTCTGCTCTCTGTTCCAGTCCTTCTGTACCTCAGTCCCAAACCTCTGCTCTCTCTAACGGTCGTTCTGCACCCCAGTCTTCAACCTCTCCTTCCTGTATCATTCCTTCTGCACCACAGTTTCTAACCTCTGCTCCCTGCAACATTCCTTCTACATCTCAGTCTACATCCTCTGCTCTCTGCGACAGTTCTTCTGCACCCCAGTCTCTAACCTCTGCTCTCTGCAACAGTTCGTCTTCACCCCAGTATCCAAGGTCTGCACTCTGAAACAGTTCTTCTCCAGACCAGTCTTTAACCTCTGCTCTTTGTAACAGTCCTCCTGTAGTGCGGTCTCCAAAATCTGCACTCTGTAACGGTATTCTGCTCCCTAGTCTTCAACCTCTGCTTTCTGTATCAGTCATTCTGCACCAAAGTCTCAAACCTCTGTATCTGCAACAATCATTCTACACCGCAGTCTCCAAACTCTGCTATCTGCAACAGTCCTTCTGCACCCCAGGCTCCAACCTCTGCTCTCTGTAACAATCCTTCTTCACATCAGTCTCAAAACTCTGCTCTCTACATCGGTGCTTCTGCACCTCAGTATCTAACCTCTACTCTCTGTAACAGTCCTTCTCCAGACCAGTCTTTAACCTCTGCTCTTTGTAACAGTCCTCCTGTAGTGCGGTCTCCAAAATCTGCACTCTGTAACGGTATTCTGCTCCCTAGTCTTCAACCTCTGCTTTCTGTATCAGTCATTCTGCACCAAAGTCTCAAACCTCTGTATCTGCAAAAATCCTTCTACACCGCAGTCTCCAAACTCTGCTATCTGCAACAGTCCTTCTGCACCCCAGGCTCCAACCTCTGCTCTCTGTAACAATCCTTCTTCACATCAGTCTCAAAACTCTGCTCTCTACATCGGTGCTTCTGCACCTCAGTCTCTAACCTCTACTCTCTGTAACAGTCCTTCTGCAGCTCAGTCTCCAACATCTGCTCTCTCTAAGATCCTTCTGAAACCCAGTCTGTAAACTCTGCCCTCTGTAACAGTCTTTCTGCACCCCTTCTCCAACCTCTGTTCTCTGTAACAGTCTTTATCGACGCTGTTCTCAAACCTCTGCTCGCTACAACGATCCTTCTGCACCCCAGTCTACAACCACTTCTCTCTCAAACAGTCCTTCTGCACCCCAGTCTCCAATATCTGCTCTCGGCAACAGTCCTTCTGCACCTCAGTCTGAAAACTCTGTTCTCTGCAATAATCCTTCTGCACCCCAGTCTCCAACCTCTGTTCTCTGTAACAGTCCTACTGTACCACAGTCTCTAAGCTCTGCTCTCTGTAAGATCTTTCTGCAACCCAGTCTCCAAACTCCGCTTTCTGTATCAGTCCATTTGCACCCCAATCTCCGACCTCTTCTCTCTTTAACAGTACTTCTGCATCTCAGTCTATAAACTCTGCTCTCTACAACAGTCCTTATGCAACCCAGTCTCCAACATCTGCTCTCCGCAACAGTCCTTCTGCACCAAAGTCTCCAAACTCTGCCTCTGTAACAGTCCTACTGCAACACAGTCTTCAACCTCTACTCTCTGCAAGAGTTTTTCTTCACCCAAATCTCAAACCTGTGCTCTCCACAAGAGTCCTGCTACACCCCATTACTATAATCTGCTCTCTGCAGCAGTCCCTCTGAGACCAAGTCTCCAACCTGTGCTCTCTGCAACGGTCCTTCTGCATTTCGGTCTCTACTCTTTGTAAAAGTACTTCTGCACCCCTTCTCCAAACTCTGCTCTCCGTAACAGTGCTTCTGCACCCCAGTCTCCGACCTCTGTTCTTTATAACGTTCCTTCTGCACCCCAGTCTCCAACCTCTGCTCTCTTTACCAGTTCTTCAGCACCCCAGTCTCCAAACTCTGCTCTCTGTAACAGTCTTTCTGCACCTCAGTCTCCAACCTCTGCTCTCTGCAACAGTCCTTCTGCACTCCAGTCTCCAACTTCTGCTCTCTGCAACAGTCGTTCTGCACCCCAGTCTCCAACATGTGCTCTATGCAAAATTCCTTCTGCACCTCAGTCTGAAAACTCTGTTCTCTGCAACGTTCCTTCTGCACCCTAGTCTCCAACCTCTGCTCTCTGTAACAGTCCTGCTGCACCTTGGTCTACAACCTCTGCTCTCTGTAAGATCCTTTTGCAACCTTGTCTAAAAACTCTTCTCTCTATAACAGTTCTTCTGCGCCCTAGTCTCTGACCTCTGCTCTCTGTAACAGGCCTTTTCCATGCCAATCTCCAACTTCTGCTCTCTGCAACAGTCCTTTTGCACCTCAGTCTCCAATCTCTGCTCTAAGCAACTATTCATCTGCACCCCAGTCTCCAAAATCTACTCTCTGTATCAGTCCTTCTGCTCCCCAGTCTCTAACCTCTGCTGTCTGCAAAGATCCTTCTTCACCCCAGTCGGCAACGTCTGCTCTCTGCAACAGACCTTCTGAATCCCAGTCTCCAAACTCTGCTCTCTGCAATGATCCTTCTGCACCCCATTCTCCAACATCTGCTCTATGCAACAGTCCTTCTGCACCGCTGTCTCCAACCTCTGCTCTGTGTAATATACTTCTGCACCACAGTTTCAAAACTCTGCTCCCAGTAACTTTCCTTCTCCACCCCAGTCTCCAACCTCTTCTTTCTGCAGCGGTACTGCTGCACCTGAGTCTCCAACCTGTGTTCTCAGTAACAGTTTTTTTTTCTCCCCATCTCCAAACTCTTCTTTATAACAGTCCTTCTGCACCTAAGTCTTCAACCTCTGCTCTATGCAAAACAACTTCTGCACCCCTGTCTCCAACCTCTTCTCTCTGTAAGATCCTTCTGCACCCTAGTTTCCAAACTCTGCTCTCTGTAACAGTCCTTCTGCACCTCAGTCTCCAACATGTGCTCTCTGCAACAGTCCTTCTACACCGGATTCTCTAAACTCTGTTCTCTGCCACAGTCCTTCTGAACCACAGTTTCCAACATCTGCTCTCTGGAACAGTCCTTCTGTACCCTAGTCCCCAACGTATGCTCACTGTAACAGTCCTTCTGTACTGCAGTCTCCAAACTCTGCTCTCTCTAAAGGTCCTTCTGCACCACAGTCTCCAACCTCTGCTCTCTGTATCAGTACTTCTGCACCCCAGTCTAAAACCTCTGCTCTCTGTAGCATTCCCTCTGCACCTCAGTCTACAAACTCTGCTCGCTGTGGCAGTTCTTCTGTACCCCAGTCTCCAACCACTTCTCTCTGCAACAGTTCTTCTGCACCCCAGTCTCCAATATCTGCACTCTGAAATACTCCTTCTCAAACCCAGGTTCCAACCTCTGCTCTCTGTAACAGGCTTCCTGTACTGCGGTCTTTAATGTCTGCTCTCTGTAATTTTCCTTCTTCACCACAGTCTCCAAACTCTTCTTTCTCTATCAGTCCTTCTACACCCCAGTCTCCAACCAATGATCTCTGTAACAGTCCTTCTGCATCTCAGTTTCCAAACTCTGCTCTCTACAACGATCCTTCTTCAACCCAGTCTCCAACGTCTGCTCTCTGCAACAGTCCTTCTGCACCCAAGTCTCCAACAACTGCTCTCTGTAAGATCCTTAAGCACCCCAGTATCCAACCTCTGCTCTCTGTAACAGTCCTTCTGCACCCAATGCTCAAACCTCTGCTCTCTGTAACAGTTTTTCTATACAGCAGTCTCCAAACTCTGGTCTCTGTAACGGTCTTTCTGCACCCCAATTTCCAACCTCTGCTTTCTGTAACAGTCTTTCTGCATCTCAATTCCAAAACGCTGCTCTCTGTAGCAGGCCTTCCGCACCCCAGTCTTAAAAATCTGCTCTCTCCAACGATTTATCTGCACCCAAGTCTCCAAACTCTGATCTCTGCAACAGTCCTTCTGCACATCAGACTCCAAATTCTGCTCTCTGTAAGATCCATCTGAACCCCAGTCTCCAACGTCTGCTCTCTGCAACAGTCCTGCTGCATCACAGTCTCCAACCTCTGCTCTCTTTACCAGTTCTTCAGCACCCCAGTTTCCAAACTCTGCTGTCTGTAACAGTCTTCCTGCACCTCCGTCTCCAACCTCTGCTCTCTGCAATAGTCCTTCTGCACTCCAGTTTCCAACCTCTGCTCTCTGCAACAGTCCTTCTGCACCCCAGTCTCAAAACTCTGCTCTCTGCTACGATCCTTCTGGACCCCAGTCTTTAACTTCTCCTCTCTGTAACAGTCCTTCTCCACCACAGTCTCCAAACTCTGCTCTCTATAACAGTCCTTCTGCACCCCAGTCTCCAAACTCTCCTCTCTGTAACAGGCCTTCTGCACGCCAGTCTCCAAACTCTTCTCTCTGTAGCAGGCCTTCTGCACCCCAGTCTCCAACATATGCTCTCTGAAATGATCCTTCTGCACTCCAGTCTCCAACATCTGCTCTCTACAATGATCCTACTGCAACCCAGTCTTCTACATTTGATCTCTGCAACAGTCTTTCTGCACCTCAGTCTCCAAATTCTGCTCTCTGTAAGATCCTTAAACACCCCAGTATCCAACCTCTGCTCTCGGTAACAGTCTTTCTGCTTTCGAGTCTTCAACCTCTGCTCTCTGTAACAGGACTTCCGCACGTCAGTCTCCAACGTCTGTTCTCTGCAACAGTCCTTCTGCACTCAAGTCTCCAACCTCTGCTTTCCACCACAGTCCTTCTGCACCCTAGTTACCAACATCTGCTCTCTGCAACGACCCTTTTGCACCCCAGTCTCCTACCTCTGCTCTCTGTAACAGTCCTTCTACACTTCAGTCTCCCAACTCTGCTACCTGTAAAATCCTTCTGACACCCAGTCTTTAAAACTGGGGTCCTTTTGCACCCCAGTCTCCAAACTCTGCTCTGTGTAACAGTCTTTCTGCACCCCAGTCTCTAACCTTTGCTCTCTGCAATGATCCTACTGCACCCCAGTCTCAAACCTCTGATCTCTACAAGCGTCCTTCTGCACCTCAGTCTCCAACTTCTGCTCTCTGTAAGATCCTTCTGCACACCTGTCTCCAAGCTCTGCTACTTTCAACTATCCTTCTGCACCCCATTCTCCAACCTCTACTCTATGTAACAGGAATTCTGCACCTCAGTCTCCAATAAATGCTCTCTGCAACAGTCCTTCTGGACCACAGTCTCCAAACGCTGGTCTCTGTAATATCCTTCTGCACTCCAGATTCTAAACTCTGTTCTCTGTAACATTCCTTCTCTTCCCCAGTCTCTATCCTATGCTTTGTGCAAGAGTCCGAGGGCACCCCAGTCTCAAACCTCTGTCCTCTGCAACAGGCCTTCTGCTCCCAGTCTCCAACATCTGCTCTCTGTAACAGTCCTTCTGTACCGCAGTCTCCAACCACTGCTCTCCGTAACGGGCATTCTGCACCCCAGTCTGATACAGCTTTCTGTATCAGTCCTTCTGAACCTCAGTCTCAAACCTCTGCTCTCTGTATCTATCCTTCTGCACCTAAGTCTCCTACATGTGCTCTCTGTAAAATTCCTTCTGCACCCCAGTCTCCAACCTCTGCTCTCTATAACAGTTTTTCTATACCGCAGTCTCCAAACTCTGGTCTCTGTAACGATCCTCCTGCACCCCAATTTCCAACATCTACTTTCTGTAACAGTCCTTCTGCACATCAGTCTGATACCTCTGCTCTCTACACCGTCCTTCTGCACCCCAGTTTCAAAACATTGCTCTATGTAACAGTCCACCTGCACCTCAGTCTCCACCCTCTTCTCTCTATAACAGGCCTTCTGCACGCCAGTCTCCAAAGTCTTCTCTTTGTAGCAGGCCTTTTGCACCCAAGTCTCCAAAATCTGCTTTCTGCAATGATCCTTCTGCACCCCTGTCTCCAACCTCTGCTCTCTGGAATTATTCTAGTGCACCCCAGTCGTCAACCTCTGATCTCTGCAACAGTCCTTCTGCATCCAAGTCTCCAACCTCTGCTCTCTGTAGCAGGACTTCAAAACCTCAGTCTCTAAACTCTGCTCTCTGCAACAGTTCTTCAGCATCATATTCTCCAACCTCTGCTCTCTATAATAGTCCTTCTGCACACTAGTTACCAATATCTGCTCTCGGCAACGACCCTTCTGCACCCCAGTCTCCTACCTCTGCTCTCTGTAACAGTCCTTCTGCTCCTCAGTCTCCCAACTCTGCTCTCTGTAAGATCCTCCTGCAACCCAGTCTTTAAACTCTGCATTCTGTAACAATCCTTCTGCACAACCGTCTACAACCTCTGCTCTCTGTAAAATGCCTTCTGAACCCCAGTCTCCAAACTCTTCTCTCTGCATCGATTTTTCTCCACCCCAGTCTCCAACATCTTCTCTCTGCAACAGTCCTTTTGCACCCCAGTCTCCAAACTCTGCTCTCTTCTGCTCTCTGTATGATCCATCTGAACCTCAGTCTTTAACCTCTGCTCTCTGTAAGAGTCCTTCTGCAACCCAGTCTCCATCTCCGATCTCTGTAACAGTCCTTCTGCACCTCAGTCTCCAACCTCTGCTCTATTTCATAGTCCTTCTGCACCCCACCCTCTAAAATCTTCTCTCTGCAACAGTTTTTCTGAAACCCAGTCTCCAACATCTGTTCCCTGCAGCAGTCCTTCTGAACCCCAGTCTGCAAACTCTGCTCTTTGCAACGATTCTTCTGGACCCCTGTCTCCAACGTCTTCTCTCTGCAACAGTCCTTCTGCACAACAGTTTCAAACCTCTTCTCTCTTTAAGATCCTTCTGCACTCCAGTTTCCAAACTCTGGTCTCTGTGACATTCCTTCTCCACCCCAGTCTCCAACCTCTCTTCTCTGCAACAGTTTTCTGCTCCCCAGACTCAGAGATCTGCTCAATGTAACAGTCCTTCTGCAACTCAGTCTCTCAACTCTGCTCTCTGTAAGATACTTCTACAACTCAGTTTTTAAACTCTGCACTCTGTAACAGTTTTTAGAACCACAGTCTCCAAACTCTGCTCGCTGTTAGATCCATCTGAACCCCAGTCTCCAACCTCTGCTCTCTGTAAGTGTATTTCTGCCCCGCGTATCTAACTTCTGCTCTCTGTAACAGTCCTTCTGCACCTCACTATCCATGTTCTTCTCTGTGTAACAGTCCTTCTGCAACCCAGTTTCTAAAATCTGCTCTCGGCAACAGTCCTTCTGCACCGCCTCTCCAACATCTGCTCTCTGCAACAGTCCTTCTGAACCCCAGTCTCCAAACTCTGCTATCTTCAACGATCCATCTGGACCCCAGTCTCAAACGTCTGCACTCTGAAATAGTCCTTCTGCACCACAGTCTCCAACCTCTGCTCTCTGTAAGATCCTTCTGCACTTCAGTTTCAAAACTCTGCTCTCTGTAACATTCCTTTTCCAACTCAGTCTACAACCTCTGTCCTCAGCAACAGTCCTCTGCTCTCAAGACTCCTAAATCTGCTCTCTGTAACAGTCCTTCTGTACCGCAGTCTTCAACCTCAGCTCATTGTAACGGTCCTTCTACATCCCAGTCTCCAACCTCTGCGTTCTGTAACAGTCTGTCTGAACCCCAGTCTCCAATGTCTATTCTCTGTATGTATCCTTCTGCACCTCAGTCTCCAACCTCTGTTCTATGTAAGAGTCCTTCTGCACCCCAGTCTTCAACCTCTGCTCTTGGTATCAATCCTATATCGTAGTCTCCAAACTCTTCTCTCTCTAACGATCCTTCTGCACCCCAATTTCCAAACTCTGCTTCCTGTAACAGTCCTTCAGCACCTTAGTCTGCAAACTCTCCTCTTTGTAACAGTCCTTCTACACCTCAGTCTCGAACCTCTGCTCTCTGTAACAGTCATTCTTCACCTCAGTCTGAAATCTCTGCTCTCTTCACGATCCTTCTGCACCCCAGTCTCAAACCACTGCTCTCTGTAACAGTCCACCTGCATCTCAGTCTCCAACCTCTGCTCTTGTAAGATCCTTCAGCAACCCAGTCTCCAAACACTGCTCTCTATAACAGTCCTTCTGCACCCCAGTCTCCAACCTCTCCTCTCTGTAACAGGCCTTCTGCATCTGAATTTCCAAACACTGCTCTCTGTTACAGGCCTTCCACACCTCAGTCACCAACCTCTGCTATCTGTAAGATTCTTATGCCACCTAGTCTTCAAACATTGCTCTATGTTACAGGCCTTCTGCTCCCCAGTCTTCAAGCTTTGCTCTGTGTAACAGGTCTTTTGCACCTCAGTCTCCAACCTCTTCTCTCTGCAACGATCTTTCTGCATCCCAATCTCCAACCTCTGCTCTCTGCAACAGTCCTATTGCATCCCAGTGTTCAACCTCTGCTCTCTGTAACATAATTCTGCACACCTGTCTCCAACCTCTGCTCTCTTTAACAGTACTTCTGTACCACAGTCTCCAACCTCTATTCTCTGTAACGGTCCTTCTGCACCCCAGTCTCCAAAATCTGCTTTCTGGATTCGTCATCTGTATCTCAGGCTTCAACCTCTGCTCTCTGGAACAGTCCTTCCCCGCAGTCTCCAACCTCTGGTATCTGCAACAGTCCTTCTGCAACCCAGTCTGGAAACACTGCACTCTGCACACTCCTTCTTCACCCAGTCTCCAACCTCTGCTCTCTTCAAAAGTCCTTCTGCACCTCAGTCTCCAAACACTACTCTCTGTAACAGTTTTTCTGCACCTCAGTCTTCAACAACTGCTCTCTGCAACAGGCCTTCTGCACCCAGTCTATAAAATCTGCTCTCTAGAACAGTCCTTCTATACACAAGTCTCCAAAGTCTACTCTCTACAACAATCCTTCTGCACCCCAGTCTCCAACATCTGCTCTCTGTAACAATCTTTCTGCACCCCAGTCTCCAAACTTTCCTATCTGTAAGATCCTTCTCCTCCCTAGTCTCCAAACTCTACACTCAGTATCAGTCCTTTTGCACCCCAATCTCCAAACACAGCTCCCTGTAACAGTTTTTCTGCACCTCAGTCTTAAACAACTGCTCTCTGCAACATCCTTCTGCACCCCAGTCTCCAACCTCTGCTCTCTAGAACAGTCCTTGTATACTCAAGCCTCCATAATCTACCCTCTGCAACGATCCTTCTGCACCCCAGTCTCCAAAGTCTGCTCTCTGCAACAATCCTTCTGCACCCCAGTCTCCAAACTTTCCTCTTTGTAAGATTTTTCTACACCCCAGTTTCCAAACTCTGCTCTCTGTAACATTCCTTCTTAACCCCAGTCTCAAACGTCTGCCCTCTGCAATGGTCCCTCTGCACCCAACTCTCCAACCTTGTTCTCTAAAACAGTTCTTCTGTACAGCAGTCTTCAACCTCTGTTTTCTGTAAAGATCCTTCTGCACCCCAGTCTACAAACTCTGCTTTCTGTATCAGTCCTTCTGCACCACAGTCTCCAAACTCTGCTCTCTTAAACAGTCCTTCTGCACCTCACTCTTCAACATCTGCTCTCTGCAACAGTCCTTCTGAACCCCAGTCTCCAACATCTGCTCTCTGCAACAGTCTTTCTCCAACCCAGTCTCCATCCTCTGCTCTCTGTAACAGTCCTTAAGTACTGAAGTTTCCAAACTCTTCACTCTGTAATGGTCCTTCTGGACCTCAGTCTTCAAACTCTGCGCTCTGTAACATCCCTTCTGTACTGCAGTCTCCAACCTCTCATCTCTCTAAGGGTCCTTCTGCACCCCAGTCTCCAACCACTGCTTTCTGTATCAGTCCTTTTGCACCACATTCTCCAAACTCTGCTCTCTGTAACAGTCCTTCTGCACCTCAGTCTGCAACCTCTGCTCTCTGCAACAGTCCTTCTGCACCCCAGTCTCTAACCTCTGCTCTCTGCAACAGTCCTTCTGCACCCAAGTCTCCAAACTCTGCTCTCAGTAACAGTCCTTCTGCACCTCTTTCTGAAAACTTTTCTCTCTGAAACGATCCTTCTGCATCTCAGTCTCAAAACTCTTCTTTTTCTAAGAGTCCTTATGAATCTCAGTCTCCAACATTTTGTCTGTGTAAGATCCCTTTGCAACCCACTCTTTAATCTCTGCTCTCTGTAACTATCCTTCTGCACCCCAGTCTCCAATCACTGCTCTCTGTAACAGGCCATCTGCACCCCAATCTCCAACCTATGCTGTCTATAACAGGCCTTTTGACCCCAGTCTTCAAACGCTTCTCTCTTCAACTATCCTTCTGCACGCCAGTCTCCAACCTCTGCTCTCTGCACCAGTACTCCTGCACCCCAGTCTCCAACATATGATGTCTGTAAGATCTTTCTGCACACCTGTCTCAAACCGCTGCTCTCTGTAAAAGTACTTCTGTAAAGCAGTCTCCAAACTCTGCTATCTGTAAACGTCCTTCTGCACCGAAGTCTCCAATCTGTGCTCTCTGCAACACTACTTCTGCAACCGAGTCTCCAAACTTTACTCTCTCCAATAGATTTTCTGCAAATTATCTCCAATCTGTGCTCTCTGTAAAAGTCCTAGTGCACCCCAGTCTTCAATCTCTGCTCTCTATAACGATCCTTCTCAACCCCCGTCTCCAAAATCTGCTCTGCAACGATCCTTCTGAACCCCAGTCTCCAAAGTCTGCTCTCTGTAATAGTCCTTCTGCTCCCCAGTCTCCAACCTCTGGTCTCTGCAACAGTCCTTCTGCACCCAAGTCTTCAACATCTGCTCTCTGCAACAGTCCTTTTACACCCAGTCTACAACTTCTGCTCTCTGCAACAGTCCTTCTACCCCCCAGTCTCGATACTCTGCTCGCCCCAACGATTCTTCTGCACCGCAGTCTCCAACATCTGTTCTCTTCAACAGTTCTTCTGCACCCCAGTCTCCAACCTCTGCTCTCTTTAGAAGTCCTTCTGTACCGCAGTCTCCAACCTGTGTTCTCTGTAAGGGTCCTTATGCACCCCAGTATCCAACCTCTGCTTTCTGAATCAGTCGTTATCTACCACAGTCTCAAAAATCTGCCCGCTGTAACAGTCCTTCTGCACCTCAGTCTCTAACCTCTGCTCTCTGTAAGGGTCCTTCGGCACCCGAGTCTCCAACCTCGTCTTTGTGTATTAGTCCTTCTGCACCCCAGTCTCCAAACTCTTCTCTCTGAAACAATCCTCCTGCACCTCAGTCTCCAAAGTCTGCTCTCTGTAACGGTCCTCCTGAACCTCAGTCTCCAACCCCTTCTCTCTGTAACAGTGCTTCTGCACCTCAGTCTCTAAATTTTGCTCTCCTTAATATCTTTCTGCAACCCAGTATTCAAACTCTGCTCTCTGTACCAATCCTTCTGCACCCCAGTCTCCAAACTCCGCTGTCTGTAACAGTCTTTATGCACCCCAGTCTCCGAACTATGCTTTCTGTATCAGTCCTTCTGCACCCCAGTCTCCAACCTCTGCTCTCCGCAACGATCCTTCTGCACCCCAGTCTTGTACCTCTGTTCTCTACAACACTTCTTCTGCACCCCAGTCTCCAAACACTGCTCTCTGTAACAGACTATCTGTTCCGCAGTATCCAACCTATCTTTCCTTTAAGGGTTCTTCTGTACCCGAGTTTCCAACCTCTGCTTTCTGTATCAGTCCTTCTGCACCACAGTCTTTAAACTCTGCTCTGTAACAGTCCTTCTCCACCACAGTCTGCAACCTCTGCACTCTGCAATTGTCCTACTGCACCTCAGTCTCCAACCTCTGCTCTCTGAAACAGTCCTTCTACAACCCAGTCTCTAAACTATGCTCTCTGTAACAGTATTTTGTACTGCAGTTTCCAAACTCTTCTCTCTGTAAGGGTCCTTCTGCACACCACTCTCAAACATCTGCTTTCTCTATCAGTCCTTCTGTACTCAGTCTCCAACCTGTGCTCTGTAACAGTCCCTCTGCACCTCAGTCCCTAACGTCTGCTCTCTGCAACAGTTTTTGGAACCCCAAACTCAAACCTCTGCTCTCTGCAACAGTCCTACACCCAAGTCTCCAACCTCTGAACTCTGCAACAGTCCTTCTGCACCTCACTCTTCAACCTCTTCTCTTTGCAAAGGTCTTTCTGCACCTCAGTCTTCAACATCTACTCTCTGTAACAGTCCTTCTGCACCTCAGTCACCAACCTCTGCTCTCTGTAAGATCCTTCTAAAAACCAGTCTCCAAACTCTGCTTTCTATAACACTCTTTCTTCACCCTAGTCTCAAAATTCTGCTGTCTGTAACACTCTTTCAGCACCCCTGTCTGCATGCTATGTTCTCTGCAATGATCCTTCTACACCCAAGTCTCCAACCTCTGCACTCTGCAACAGTTCTTCTGCACCCCAGTCTCCTACATCTGCTCTCTGCAACAGTTTTTCTAAACCTCTTTCTTAAAACTCTGCTCTCTGAAAAGATCCTTCTGAACCCCAGTCTCCAACCTCTGCTCTCTTGACAGTCCTTTGGCACATCAGTCATTAACCTCTGCTCTCTTTAAGATCCTTATGCCACTCAGTCTCCAAATTCTGCTGTATGTTACAGGTCATCTTCTCCCCAGTATCCAAGCTTTGCTCTGTGTAACAGGCCTTCTGCACCTCAGTATCCAACATCTTCTCTCTGCAACAATCCTTCTGCACCCCATTCTCCAACCTCTGCTCTCTGCATCTGTCCTATTGCACCCCAATCTCCAACCTCTGCTCTCTGTAAGATCCTTCTGTACACCTGTCTCAAACCTCTGCTCTCTTTAACAGTCCTTCTGGACAGCAGTCTCTAACCTCTATTCTCTGTAAAAGTCTTTCTGCACCCTAGTCTCCAAACACTGCACTCTGCACAGTCCTTCTGCACCCAGTCTCCAACCTCTCCTCTCTGCGACAGTCTTTCTGCACCTTAGTCTCTAAACACTGCTCTTTGTAACAATTTTACTACACCTCAGTCTTCAACAACTGCTCTCTGCAACAGTCCTTCTTCAGCCCAGTCTCCAAACTCTGCTTTCTAGAACAGTCCTTCTATACACCAGTCTCCATAATCTACTGTCTGCAATGATCCTTCTGCACTCCAGTCTCCAAAGTCTGCTCTCTACAACAATCTTTCTTCACCCAAGTATCAAAAATTTCCTCTCTCTAAGATCGTTCTGGTCCCCAGTAACCAAAATCTGCTCTCAGTATTAATCCTTCTGCACCCCAGTCTCCAAAAACTGCTCTCTGTAACAGGTTTTCTGCACCTCAGTCTTCAACAACTGCTCTCTGCAATAGTCCTTTTGCACCCCAGTCTCTAACGTCTGCTCTCTGCAACAATCGTTCTGCACCCCAGTCTCCAAACGTTCCTCTCTTTAAGATTCTTCTGCACCTCTGTTTTTACCCTCTGCTCTCTGTAACATTCCTTCTGCACCGCAGTCTCCAACGTCTGCCCTCTGCATTGGTCCCTATGCACCCCAGTCTCCAACCTTGTTCTCTACAACAGTTCTTCTGTACCGTAGTCTCTAACCTCTGCTCTCTGTAATGGTCCTTCTGCATCCCAGTCTCCAACATCTGCTCTTCAACAGTCCTTCTGCACCACAGTCTCCAACGTCTGGTCTGTGTAACAGTCCTTCGGTACTGCAGTCTCCAAACTCTGCTCTATGTAATGGTCTTTCCGCACCACAGTTTACACACTCTGCTCTCTGTAACATTTCTTCTGCAACCCAGTCTCCAACCTCTGCTTACTACAACAGTATTTCTGCATCCCAGTCTCCGAACTCTGCTCCCTGTTGCAGCCCTTCTGCACCTCAGTCTCCAACCTCTGCTCTCTGCAACAGTCCTTCTGCACCCCAGTTCCCAACTTCTGCTTTCTGCAACAGTCCTTCTGCACTCGAGTCTCCAATCTCTGCTCTCTGTAAGATCCTTCTGCAACCCCGTCTCCAAAATCTGCTCTCTGTAACAGTCCTTCTGTACCGCAGTCTCAAAACTCTGCTCCCTGTAACCGTCCTTCTGCACCCCAGTCTCCAAACACTGCTTTCTGTATCAGTCCTTCTGCACCACAGTCTCCAACGTCTGCTCTCTGCTACAGTCCTACTGAACCCCAGTCTTCATCATCTAATTTCTGCAACAGTCCTTCTGAACCGCAGTCTCCAACCTCTGCTCTCTGTAACAGTCCTTCTGTACTGCAGACTCAAACCTCTGCTCTCTGTAATGAACCTCCTGTACCACAGTCTCCAAACTCTGCTTTCTGTATCATTCCTTCTGCACCCCTGTCTCTAACCTCTGCTCTCTGCAATAGTCCTTCTTCACCCAAATCTCCCACTTCTTCTCTATGCAACAGTCCTTCTGCATCTCAGTATCGAACCTCTGTTCTCTGTAACAATCCTTCTGCACCCCAGTCTCCAAATTCTGCTCTCTGCAACAGTTCTTCTTCACCCTAGTCTCCAACCTCTGCTCGCTGTAATATTCTTCTTTACCCCAGTGTCCAAACTCTACTCTCAGTACAGTTCTTCTGCACTGCAGTCTCCAAACTCTGCTCTCTGTAACAATCTTTCTGCACCTCAGTCTCCAAACTCTGCTCTCTGCAAAGGTCCTTCTGCATCCGTATCTTAAACCTCTGTTCTTGCAACAGTCCTTCTGCTCCCCAGTCCTCAATCTCTGCTCTTTGTAAAAGTCTTTTTGCACCCCAGTCCCCAATCTCTGCTCTCTGTAACGGTTCTCGGAAATCAAGTCTCCATCCTCTGCTTTCTTACCAGTCGTGCACCCCAGTCTCCTACCTCTGCTCTCTGCAACAGTCCTTCTGCACTTCAGTCTCCAACCTCTGCTCTCTGTGAGATCCTTCTGCACCCCAGTCTCCAACCTGTGCTATCTTCAATGGTCCTTTTGCACCTCAGTCGCCAACCTCTCTTCTCTGCAACAGTCCTTCTGCACCCCAGTCTCCAACTACCGCTCTCTGTAACAGTTTTTCTGCACCTCAGTCTCCAACCTCTGCTCTCTACAACAGTCCTTCTGCACCCCAGTCTCCAACCTCTGCTCTCTGTAACAGTTCTTCTGCACCGCAGTCCCCAACCTCTGCTCTCTGAAGTGGTCCTTCTGCACCCCAGTCTATAAACTCTGCTTTTTGTATCAGTTCTTCTGCACCTCAGTCTTCAACCTCTGCTCTGTGCAATTGACCTTCTGCATCTCAGTATCCAACCTCTACTCTCTGTAACAGTCCTTATGCATCTCAGTCTCCAACCTTTACTCTCTGGAAGATACTTTTGCAAACCAATCTCCAAAATCTTCTCTCTGTAACAGTCCTTCTGCACCCCTTCTCCAAACTCTGCTCTCTGTAACAGGCTTTCTGCACCCCAGTCTCCAACATCTACTTTCTGCATTAGTCCTTCTTCACCTCAAATGAAAATTCTGCTCTCTTCCACGATACTTCTGCACCCCAGTCTTCAACCTCTGTTCTCTGCAACAGTCCTTCTGCATCCCAGTCTCCAACCTCTGCTCTCTGTAAAAGTCCTTCTGCACCTAAGTCTCCAAATTTTGCTCTCTGCAACAGTCTTTCTGTAACCCAGTCTCCAACCTCTTCTCTCTGCAACAATAATTGTGCAACCCAGTCTCCAAAATCTGCTCTCTGCAATGGTCCTTCTGCACCTCAGACTCCAAACTCTACTCTCTGCAACAGTGCTTCTGCACAAGAGTATCCAGGCTCTGATCTCTGTTAGATCCTTCTGCAACCCAGTCTCCAAACTCTGGTCTCTGTAACAGTCCTTCTGCACCCCAATCTCCAAACTCTGGTCTCTGTAACAGTCCTTCTGCACCACAGTCTCCAACCTCTGCTCTCTATAACAGTCCTTCTGCACCTCAGTCTCTATCCTCTGCTCTCTGTAACAGTGCTTCTGCACCCCAGTCTCAAATCCTCTGCTCTCTGTAACAGTCCTTCTGCACACGAGTCTCTAAGCTCTGCTCTCTGCAACGATCCTTCTTCACCCCAGTGTCCAAACTCTGCTCTCCTTAAAAGTCTTTCTGCACCACAGTCTTTAATCTCTGCTCTCTGCAACAGTCCATCTGCACCCCAGTCTCCAACCTCTGCTCTCTGCAACACTCCTTCTACACCCCAGTCTCAAACCTCTGCTCCCTGTAAGATCCTTCTGCACACCTGTATCCAACCTCTGATCTCTGTAACGGTTCTTCTTCAACCTCGTCTCCAAACTCTGCTTTCTGTATCAGTCCTTCTGCACCACAGGCTTCAACCTCTGCTCTCTGTAAAAGTCTTTCTGCACCCCGTCTCCAACCTCTGCTTTCTGCAACAGTCCTTCTGCACACCAGTTTAAAACTCTGCACTCTGCAACATTCCCTCTGTACCCCAGTCTCCAACCTCTGCTACCTGTATCAGTCCTTCTCCACCCAAGTCTCCAAACTCTACTCTGTGTAACAGTACTTCTGCACCTCAGGCTCCAACATCTTCTCTCAGAAACGGTCCTCATGCACCCCAGTCTCCAAGTTCTGTTCTCTGCAACAGTCCTTCTGCACCCCAGTCTCCAACGTCTTCTCTCTGCAACAGTTTTTCTACACCCTAGTCTCAAACCTCTTCTCTCTGCAACAGACCTTCTACACCACAGTCTCCATACTCTGCTCACCCCAATGATCCTTCTGCACCCCAGTCTAGAACCCATGCTCTCTGTAAAAGTCCTTCTGTACCGCAGTCTCCAAACTCTTTTCTCCGTAAGTGTCCTTATGTACTCCAGTATCCAACCTCTGCTTTATGTATCAGTCGTTTTGAACCACAGTCTCCAAACTATGCCCTCTGCATCAGTCCATCTGCAACTCATTCTGCAACCTCTGCGTTCTGAAACAGTCCTCTTGAACCCCAGTCTCCATCCTCTGCTCTCTGAAGCAGTCCTTTTGCACTCCAGTCTCCAACATCTGCTCTCTGCAACAGATCTTCTCTACCCCAGTCTCCAACCTCTGCTCTTTTTAACAGTCCTTCTGTACTGCAGTCTCCAACCAATGCTCTCTGTAAGGGTCCTTCTGCACACGAGTCTCCAAGCTCTGCTTTCTGTATTAGTCCTTCTGTACCCGAGTCTTCAACCTTTGTTCTGTGTAACTGTCCTTCTGAACCTTAGTCTCTAACCTCTGCTCTCTGCTACAGTCCTTCTTCACCCCTATCTCCAACCTCTACTCTCTGCAACAGTCCTTCTACACCCCAGTCTAAAACCTCTGCTCTCTGCAACAGTCCTTCTGCAACACAGTCTCCTACATCTGCTCTCTGTATCAATAATTCTGCACCTCAGTCTCCAAGCTCTGCTCTCTGCAAAGGTGCTTCTGTACCTAAGTCTCCAAACTCTACTCTCTGAAACAGTGCTTCTGCACCTCAGTCTCCAAACTCTGATCTCTGTAAGATCCTTCTGCAATGCAGTCTCCAAACTCTTCTTTCTGTAACAGTCATTCTGCACCCCAGTCTCCAAACACTGCTCTTTGTAACAGGCCTTCTGCACCCCAGTCTCCAACCTCTGCTCTCTTTATCAGTCCTACTGCACCCCAGTCTCCAACCTCTGCTCTCTGCAACGATCCTTCTACACTTCGTTTCCAACCTGTGCTCGCTACAACAGTCCTTGTTCACCCAGTCTCCAACATCTGCTCTCTGCAACAGTTCTTCTGTACCTCAGTCTGAAAACTCTGCTCTTTGCAAAAATCGTCCTGCACCCCAGTCTCAAAACTCTGCTCACTGTAACAGTCTTTCTGTACATCAGTCTCCAACCTCTTCTTTCTGTAAGACCCTTCTGAAACCCAGTCTGGCAAACTCTGCTCACTGAAACAGTCTTTCTGCACCCCAGTCTCCAAACTCTGGTCTCTGTAACAATAATTCTGCACCTAAGTCTCCAACCTCTGCTCTCTGCAAAGGTGCTTCTGCACCTCAGTCTTCAACCTCTGTTCTCTGCAACAGTCCTTCTGCACCCCAGTCTCCAACCTCTGGACTCTGTAGCAGTTAATGTGTACCAGAGTCTCCAACCTCTGCTCTCTTTATCGTTCCTTCTGCACCCAAGTCTCCGACATATGCTTTCTCTATGAGTCCTTCTGAACCCACTCTCCAAACTCTGCTTTCTTTAACAGTCTTTCTGCACCTCAGTCTCTAAACTCTGCTTTCTGTAATAGTCCTCCTGCACCCCAGTCTCCAACCTCTTCTCTCTGCAACATTCATTTTGCACCCCAGTGTCCTACCTGTGCTCTCTGTAAAAGTCCTTCTGCACATCAGTCTCTAACCTCTTCTCTCAGCAACTACCCTTATGCACCCCAGTCTCCAACTACTGTTCTCTGTAACAGTCATTCTGCACCTCAGTCTCCAATCTCTGCTCTCTGTCAGAGGCCTTCTGCACTCCAGTCTTTAACCTCTTCTCTCTGTAACAGGCCTTCGGCACCCAAGTCTCCAAAATCTGCTCTCTTTAACAGTCCTTCTGCACCCCAGTCTCCAACCTTGCTCTCTGAAACAGTCTTTCTGCACCTCAGTCTCCATACTTCGCTCGCTGTATGATGCTTTTGCATCCCAGTCTACAACCTCTGCTCTCTGTAACAGGCCTTCGGCACCCAAGTCTCCAACCTCTGCTCTCTTTAACAGTCTTTCTGCACCCCAGTCTCCAACCTATGCTCTCTGTAAGATAATTTTGCAAACCTGTCTCCAACCTCTGCTCTATGTAACAGTCCTTCTGTACTGCAGTCTGCAACCTCTGCTCTCTGTAATGGTCCTTACGCCCCCGAGTCTCCAAACTCTGCGTTATGTATCAGTCATTCTGCACCCCAGTCTCCGACCTCTGCTCTCTGTATCAGTCCTTCTGCACCTCAAACTCCAACCTCTGTTCTCTGCAAAAGTCCTTTTGCGCCCCAATCTCCAACCTCTTCTCTCTGAAACAGTCGTTCTGCACCTCAGTGTACAAACTCTACTCTCTGCAAGATTTTTCTGAAATCCAGTCTTTAACCACTGCTTTCAGCAATGGTCCTTCTGCATCGAAATCTCCAAACTCTGATCTCTACAAAAGTTATTCTGCACCCCAGTCTAAAACCTCTGCTCTCTGTTACAGTCATTCTGTACTGCAGGCTCCCACCTCTGTTCTCTGTAAGGGTACTTCTGCACCACATTGTCCAACCTCTGCTTTCTGTATCAGTTTTTCTGCACCACATTCTCGAAACTCTGCTGTCTGTATCAGTCCATCTGCACTTCAGTTTGCAACCTCTGCTTTCTGCATTAGTCCATATGCACCCAGTCTCCAATTACTGCTCTCTGCAACATTCCTTCTGCACCCCAGTCTCCAAAATCTGCTCTCTGCAACAGTCCTTCTGCATCCCAGTCTCCAACCTCTGCTCTCTGTAACCGTTCTTCTACACTCTAGTCTCCATAATCTGCTCTGAAACAGTCCGTCTGAACTCCAGTCTCCAATCTCTGCTCTCTGTAACAGTCCTTCTGAACCTCTGTCTCCAAACTCTGCTCTCTGTAAAAGGCCTTCTGCACCCCACTTTTTAACCTCTGCTCTCTGCAACGATCCCTCTGCACCCCAGTCTCCAATCTTTGCTCGCTGCAACAGTCATTGTGCACCCCAATCTCCAACATCTGCTCTCTGCAACATTTTTTCTGTACCTCAGTCTGAAAACTCTGCTCTTTGCAATTATCCTTCTGCACCCGAGTCTCCAACCTCTGCTCTCTGTAACACTTCCTCTCTACCTCAGTCTCCAACTTCTGCTCTGTATCAGTCCTGCACCCCTGTCTCCCACATCTGCTCTCTGTAACTGTCCTTCTTCACCTTAGTCTTCAACCTCTGCTCTGTGTAAGACTCCTTCTGCATCTCAGTCTGGAAACTCTGCTGACTGTAACAATCCTTCTGAAACTCAGTCTCCAACCTCTACTCTCTGTAACAGTCCATCTTAACTTAATTCTACAAAATCTGCTCTCTGTAAAATCCTTCTGCAACCAAGTCTCCAAACTCTGCCATCAGTAACAGTCCTTCTGGAGCCCTTCTCCAAACTCTGCTCTTCATAACAGGCCTTCTGAACCCCAGTTTCCAACCTCTGCTCTCTTTAACAGTCCTGCTGCACCTCGCTCTTCAAATTCTGCTTTCTGTAAGATCCTTCTGCAACCTTGTTTAAAAACTCTGCTCCCTGTAACAGTCCTTCTGCACCTCAGCCTCCAACCTCTGTTCTTTGCAACACTCCTTCTGCACCCCAGTTGCCAACCTCTGCTCTCTGTTACAGTCCTTCTGTACCGCATTGTCCAAACTCTGCTCTTTGTAACAGTCCTTCTGCACACCAGTCTCCAACCTCTGCTTTCTGAATCAGTCCTTCAGCTCCCCAGTCTACATACTCTGCTCTCTGTCACAGTCCTTCTGCACCTCATATCCAACTCTGCTCTCTACAACAGTCCTTATGCACCACAGTCTCCAACCGCTGCTGTCTGCAACATTCATTTTGCACCCCAGTCTGCGACGTGTGCTCTGTGTAACAGTCCTTCTGCAGCCAAGTCTCCACATCTGCTCTCTGCAAGGATCTTTCTGTACCTCAGTCTTAAACCTCTGCTCTCTGCAACAATCCTTCTGTACACCAGTCTCCAACCGCTTTCTCTGTAACAGTCATTCTCCACCTCAGTCTTCAACCTCTGCTCTCCGAAAGAGTCCTTCTGCACCCCAGTCTCCAATATCTGATCTCTAAACAATCCTTCTTCACCCCAGTCACAAACATCTGATCTCTGCAACAGTCATTCTGCACCCCAGTGTCCAAACTCTGCTCTCTGCAATGATCCTTCTGCACCTCAGTCTCCAACCTCTGCTCTCTGAAAGTTCCTTCTGCATCCCAGTTTCAAAAATCTGCTCTCTGTTATATTCCTTCTCCACACCAGTCTCCAACCTCTGCTTTCTGCAACGGTCCTGCTGAACCCCAGTCTCAAACCTCTGTACTCAACAACAGTCTTTCTTCTCCCCAGTCTCCAAACTCTGCTCTTTATAACAGTCCTTCTGCACCCCAGTCTCCAACCTCTGCTCTCTACAACACTCTTTCTGAACCTTAGTCTCCATACTTCGCTCGCTGTAAGATGCTTCTGCACCTCAGTCTCCCAACTCTGTTCTCTGTATCAGTCCTTCTGGACCCCAGTCTCCAATCTCTGCTCTCTGCAACAGTCCTGCAGCACCTCAGTCTTCAAATTCTGCTCCCTGCAACAATCCTTCTGCACCCTAGTCTACAACTTCTGCTCTCTGTAATAGTCCTTCTAAACCCTAGTCTCCAAAATCTTCTCTGCTACAGTCTTTCTGCACCCCAGTCTCCAATCTCTGCTCTATGTAATAGTCCTGATGCACCTCAGTCTCCAAACTCTGCTCTCTGTAAAAGGCATTCTGCACCCCAGTCTCCAAACTCCGCTCTCTGCAATGATCCCTGTGCACCCCAGTCTCCAACCTCTGCTCGCTGCTACAGTCCTTGTGCACCCCAATCTCCAACATCTGCTCTCTCTAACAGATTTTCTGTACCACAGTCTGAAAACTTGCTCTCTGCTATAATCCTTCTGCACCCGAGTCTCCAACCTCTGCTCTCTGAAATAGTCCTTCTGTACTTCAGTCTCCAACTTCTGCTCTGTATCAGTCCTGCACCTCTATCTCCCACATATGCTTTCTGTAACTGTCCTTCTTCACCTCAGTCTTCTTCCTCTTCTTTGTGTAACAGTCCTTCTGCATCTCAGTCTGGAAACTCTGCTGACTGCAACGATCCTTCTGCACCCCAGTTTCCAAAATCTGCTCTCTGTAATATTCCTCCTCCACGCCAGTATCCAACCTCTGGTTTCTGCAATGGTCCTGCTGCACCCCAGTCTCCTACCTCTGTACTCCGCAACACTCCTTCTGCTCCCCAGTCTCCAACCTCTGCTCTCTGTAATAGTCCTTCTGTACCACAGTCTCCAAACTCTGCTCTCTGTAAAGGTCCTATTGCACGTCAGTCTCCAACCTCTGCTTTCATTATCCGTCCTTCGGCCCCTCAGTATCAAACCACTGCTCTCTGCAAAAGTCTTTCTGTACACCATTCTCCAACTTCTGCTCTCTGCAACAGTCCTTCTGAACAACAGTCTCCAACATCTCCTCTCTGAAAAAGTCCTTGTGTACCCTAGTCTCCAACCTCACCTCTCTGCAACAGTCATTCTGTACTGCAGGCTCCAATATCTGCTCTCTGCAAAAGTCCTTCTGAATCTCAGTCGTAAACCTCTCCTCTCTGTAAGATCCTTTTAAACCCAGTCTCAAAACTCTGCTATCTGTAAAAGTTCTCCTGCACCCCAGTCTCAGGACTCTTCTCTCTGTAACAGGCCTTCTGAACCCCAGTCTCCAACCTCTGCTCTCTGTAGCAGTTGTTCTGCACCCCAGTCTCCAAATTCTTCTCTCTGTAACAATCTTTCTGCACCCCAGTCTCCAAAATCTGCTCTCTGCAAAAGTCCTTCTTCACCTCAGTCTGAAAATTTTGCTCTCTGCAACAATCCTTCTGCACCCCAGACTCCAAACTTTTCTCTCTGTAAAAGTCCTTCTGCACCTCAGTCTCCAAACTCTCCTCTATGGAAGATCCCTCTGCAACACAGTTTCCAAAATTTGCTCTCTTTAACAGTCCTTCTGCACTTCAGTCTCCAACCTCTGCTCTCTGTAAAAGTCCTTCTACACCTCAGTCTGAAACCTTTTTTCTATGCACTATCCCTCTGCACCCCAGTCTCAAACCACTGCTCTCTTTAACAGTCCTCCTTCACCTCAGTCTCCAAACTCTGCTCTTTGTAAGAACCTTCTGCCACCCGGATCCTAACTCTGCTCTCTATAACAATCCTTCTGCACCCCAGTCTTCAAACTCTGCTGTCATTAACAGGCCTTCTTTACCTTTGTCTCCAAACTCTGCTTTCTGTAACAGGCCTACAGCACCCAAGTCTCCAACGTCTCCTCTCCTCAACAGTTTTTCTGCACCCCTGTCTCCAAACTCTGCTCTCTGTAATATCCTTCTGCATCCCATTTTTCAAACTCTGCTCTCTGTAACATTTTTTTTCCACCACAGTCTTTAACCTCTGGATTCTGCACCGGTACTAATGTACCCTAGTCTCCAAACTCTGCTCTCTTTAATAGTCCTTCTGCACCCCATTCTCTAATCTCTGCTCTCTGCAACAGTCCTTCTGAACTTCAGTCTCCAACCTCTGCTCTCTTTAACGGTCCTTCTGCACCCCATTCTCCAACCTCTGCTTTCTGTATCAGTAATTCTGTACCCCTGTCTCCAAATTTTGCTCTCTGTAACATTCTTTCTGCACCTCAGTATCAAACCTCTGCTATTTGCAAAAGTTGTTCTGCACCCCAGTCTCCAACATCTGCACTCTGAAACATTTATTCTCCACCCCAATCTCCAACCACTTCTCTCTGTAACAGTCCTCCTGTATTGCAGTCTCCAAACTCTGCTCTCTGTAACGGTCCTTCTACACCCCAGTCTCCAAACTCTGCTATTTGCAACAGTCCTTCTGGACCTCAGTCTCCAAATTCTGCTCTCTGCAACAGTCCTTCTGCACTCAATTCTCTAACACCTGCTCCCTGCAACAGTCCTTCTTCACCACAGTCTCCAACCTCTACTCTGTGTAACACTCCTTCTGCACCCCAGTGTCCAACCTCTGCTCTCTGCAATGATCCTTCTGCATCCCAGTCTCCAACATCTGCTCTCTGCAACAGTCCTTCTGCACACAAGTCCCCAACATCTGCTCTCTGAAAAATTCCTTCTTCACCCCAGTCTCCAACCTCTGCACTGTGTAACAGTCCTTCTGTACCCCATTGTCTAATCTCTGCTCTCTGCAATGATCCTTCTGCATTCCAGTCTCCAGAATCTGTTCTTTGCAACAGTCCTTCTGCACACAAGTCTCCAACATCTGCTCTCAGCAACAGTCCTTCTGCGTCTCAGTCTTGAAACTCTGCTGTCTGCAACGATCTTTCTGCACCCCAGTCTCCAAAGTCTTCTCTCTGTAACAGTCTTGCTGCACCTCGATCTACAATCTCTGCTTTCTGTAAGATCCTTCTGCATCCCAGTTTTCAAACTCTGCTCTCTTGAACATTCCTTTTCCACCACAGTCTCCAACCTCTGGATTCTGCACCGGTCCTTCTGCACCCCAGTCTCCAAACCCTGTTCTCTGCAACAGTTCTTCTTCTCCCCATTCTCCAACCTCTGCTCTCTGTAACAGTCCTTCTGTACCGCAGTCTTCAACCTCTGCTCCCTGTAACGGTCCTTCTGCACCACCATCTCAAACCTCTGCTTTCTGTATCCGTCCTTCTGCACCACTGTTTCTAACCTCTGCTCTCTGTAATAGTCCTTCTCTAACTCTTTCTCCTACCTCTGCTCTCTGCAACCTTACTTCTGCACCCCATTCTCTAACCTCTGCTCTCTTCTACAGTTCTTCTGAACCGCAGTTTCAAAATTCTGTTCTCTGTAACAGTTCTTCTGCACACCAGGATCCAACTTCTGTTCTCTGTAAAAATCCTTCTGCACTTCAGTTCCCATAGTCTGACATCTGCAATGGTCCTACTGCACCCCAGTCTCTAACCTCTGCTCTCTGCAACAATCCTTTTGCACCGCGTCTTCAAATTCTGCTCTCTGCAAAAGTCCTTCTTCACCCCAGTCTCCAACATCTGCTCTCTGCAACAGTCCTTCTGCACCCAAGTCTCCAACCTCTACTCTGCAACAGTTTTTCTGCACCCTAGTCTCCAACATCTGCTCTCTACAACAGTCTTTCTGCACCCCAGTCTCCAATCTCTGCTTTTTGTATGAGTACTTCTGCACTCAAGTCTCTAACCACTGCTTTCTGTAACATTCCTTCTGCACCTCATTCTCCAAATTCTGCTCTCAGCAACAGTCCTTCTCAACCCCAATCTCCAACGTCTGCTCTCCGCAACAGTTTTTCTGCACCCCAGTCTCAAACCCCTACTCTCTGCAACAGTCCTTCTGCACCCCAGTCTCCAACCTTCTCTCTGCAACAGTGCGTTTGCACCCCAGTCTCCAACATCTGATCTCTTTAACTGTCCTTCTGTACTGCAGTTTTCAAACTCTTCTCTCTGTAACTGTCCTTCTGCACACCAGTCTTCAACCCCTGCTTTTTCTATCAGTCCTTCTGAACTCAAGTCTCCAACCTCTGCTTTCTGTACAGTCCTTCTTCACGCCAGTCTCCAAATTCTGCTCTCCGCAACAGTCCTTCGGCACCCCAATCTCCAAACTCTGCTCTCTGCAACAGTCCTTCTATTGGAAAGTCCCCAACCTCTGCACTCCTCAACAGTCCTTCTGCACCTCAGTCTCCAAACTCTGCTCTCTGTAACCGTCCTTCTGTACTGCAGTTTCCAAACTCTTCTCTCTTTAACTGTCCTACTGCACACCAGTCTTCAACCCCCGCTTTCTCTATCAGTCTTTCCTACATTTCAGTCTTCAACATATACTCTCTGTAACAGTCCTTCTGCACCTCAGTCTCCAATTTCTTCTCTCTGTATGATCCTTCTGAAAAGCAATCTCAAAACTCTGTTTTCTGAAACAGCCTTCTGCACCCCAGTCTCCAAACTATGCTCTCTGTAACAGGCCTTCTGCACACCAGTCTCCATCTTCTGCTCTCTGTAACAGGCATTCTGCACCCAAGTCTCTGAACTCTGCTCTCTTTAACAGTTCTTCTGCACATCAGTCTCCAAACTCTGCTCACTGTAAGATCCTTCTGCACCCCAGTCTCCAAACTCTGCTCTCAGTATCAGTCCTGCAGCCCAGTCTCCAAACACTGCTCTCTGTAACAATTTTTCTGCACCTCAGTCTTCAACCTATGCTCTCTAGGCCACTCCTTCTATACCCAAGTCTCCATAATCTACTCCCTGCAACGATCCTTCTGAACCCCAGTCTCCGACCTCTGCTCTCTGCATCAGTCCTGTGGCACCCCAATTTCCAAATGTTACTCTTTGCAACTGTCTTTCTCCACCCAGTCTCCAACCTCTGCTCTCTGCAACAGTTCTCCTGCAACCCAATCTCCAACCACTACTCTCTGCAATAGTCCTTCTGCACCCAAGTCTCCAACCTCTACTCTATGAAACAGTCCTTCTGCACCTCAGTCTCTAACATCTGCTCTCTACAACTTTGCTTCGGCAACACAGTCTCCAAACTCTGCTCTTTTTAACAGTCCTTCTGCACCTCACTCTGCAACCTCTGCTCTTTGCAACAGTCCTTCTGTACCTCAGTTTTCAACCTCTGCTCTCTGCAACAGTCCTTCGGCACCACAGTCTCCAAACTCTGCTCTCTTTAACAGTCCTTCTGCACCTCACTCTGCAACCTCTGCTCTTTGAACAGTCCTTCTGTACCCCAGTTTTCAACCTCTGCTCTCTGTAACAGTACTTCTGTACTGCAGTCTCCAACCTCTGCTCTCTGTAACGGTATTTCTGCTCCCCAGTCTCCAAAATCTGCTTTCTGTATCAGTCCTTCTGCACCCTGGTCTCTAACCTCTGGTCTCTGTAAGAGTCTTTCTGAACCTCAGACTCCAACCTCTGCTCTCTGCAACAGTAATTCTGCGCCCCAATCTCAAACCTCTGCTCTCTGCAACACTTCTCCTGCAACTCAGTGTCCTAATTCTACCCTCTGTAAGATCCTTCTGAAACCTAGTCTTCAACCTCTGCTTACTGCAATGATCCCTCTGCACCCAAGTCTTCAACCTCTGTTCTCTACAACACTTATTCAGCACCCCGGTCTCCATCCTATCCTCTTTGTTACAGTCATTCTGCACCACAGTCTGCAACCTCTGCTCTCTGCAATACTCCTTCTGCACTCCAGTCTCCAATCTCTGCTCTCTGCAACAGTCCTTCTGCACCCCAGTCTCCAACATCTTCTCTCTGCAACAGTCCTTCTCCACCCCAGTCTCAAGCCTCTGCTCTCTGCAACAGTCCTTTGGCACCCAGGTCACCAAAGTCTGCTTTCTGCGTCAGTCCTTCTGAACCCTAGTCTCCAACCTCTTTTCTCTGTTACAGTCTTTCTTCACCTCAGTCTCAAACCTCTACTCTCTGCAGCAGTCATTCTCCATAACAGTCTCCAACCTCTGCTGTGGGCAACAATCCTTCTGGACGCCAATCTCACACCTCTACTCTCTGCACCAGTCGTTCTATACACCAGTCTTCAAACTCTGCTTTCCTTAACAGGCCTTCTGAACCTCAGTCTGAAAACTATGCTCTTTGCAGCAATCCTTCTACACCTCAGTCTCCAACCTCTTCTCTCTGTAACAGTCCTTCTGTACCTCAGTCTTCAACCTCTGCTCTCTGTAAGATCCATTTGCAACCCAGTCTTTAAACTCTGCTCTCTGTAAGTGTTCTTCCACACCCCAGTCTCCAAGCCCTGCTATCTGTAACAGGTCTTATACACCCCAATCTCCAAACTCTGCTTTCTGTAACAGGACTTTTGACCCGAGTCTCCATTCTCTTCTCTCTTCAACGATCCTTCTGCACCCCAGTCTCCAACCTCTGCTCTCAGCTACTATCCTTCTGCACCCCAGTCTTCAACTATGCTGTCTCTCAGATCCTTCTGCACACCTGTCTCCAACCACTTCTCTCTGAAACAGTCCTTCTGCACTGCAGTCTCCAACCTCTGGTCTCTGTAAGTATCTTTCTGCACCTCAGTCTCCAAACTGTGCTCTCTGTAAAAGAACTACTGCACCCCAGTCTTCAACCTGTGCTCTCTGTAAAAGTTCTTCTGCACCACAGTCTTCAAACTCTGCTCTCTTTTACGATCCTTCTGCACGCCAGTCTCCAACCTCTGCTCTCTGAAACTATCCTTCTACACCAGAGTCTCAAAACTCTGTTCTCTAAAACAGTTATTCTTCACCCCAGTATCCAACCTCTGCTCTCTGTAACAGTCCTTCTGTACCGCAGTCTCCAACCTTTGCTCTCTGTAAGGGTCCTACTGCACCCCAATTTCCAAACTCTGCTTTCTGTATCAGTTCTTGTGCACCCCAGTCTCCAACCTCTGCTCTCTGTAACATCTTTCTGCAACCTAGTCTACAATCTCTGCTCTCTGTAACAGTCCTTCTGCACCCCAGTCTCCAAACTCTGCTCTCTGTAACAGGCATTCTGCAGCACAGTCTCCAACTTCTGCTTTCTGTATCAGTCCTTCTGCACCCAAGTCTCCAACCTGTGCTCTCTGTAATAATCCTTCTGTAACCAAGTCTTCAACTTCTCCTCGCTGCAAGAGTCCTTGTGCACCCCAATCTCCAACATCTGCTCTTTGCAAAAGTTCTTCTGTACCTCAGTCTGAAAACTCTGCTCTCTACAACAATCCTTCTGCACCCCAGTCTCCAACTTCTGCTCTCTGTAACAATCCTTCTGTACCTCAGTCTCCAACCGCTGCTTTCTGTAAAACCCTTCTGAAACCCAGTCTGCAAACTCTGCTCTCTGTAAGAGTCCTTCTGCACCCCAGTCTCCAACCTCTGCTCTCTGTAACAGGCCTTCTGCATCCTAGCCTCCAACCTCTGCTCTCTGTAAGAGGCCTTTAGCACCCCAGTCTCCAACCTCTACTCTCTGCAACGAGCATTCTGCACCCCAGTCTCTAACCTCTGCTCTCTGCAACATTTTTTCTGCACGTCAGTCTCCAACCTCGCTCTCTGCAATGGTCCTTGTACACCCCAGTCTCCAACCTCTGCTCTCTGTAACATTCTTTCTGAACCAGAGACTCCTACCTCTGCTCTCTGTAATGGTATTTCTGCACCCCAGTCCTCAACATCTGCTTTTTCTATCAAGCCTTCTGCACCCCAGTCTTTAAACTCTGCTCTCTGTAACAGTCCTTCTGCACCCCAGTCTGCAACCTCTGCTCTCTGTAACAGTCATTCTGAACCGGAGTCTCCTACCTCTGCTCTATGTAACGGTCGTTCTGCACCCTGGTCTCCAAACTCTGCTCTCTGCAACAGTCATTCTGAACCCCAGTCTTCAAAATCTGCTCTCTGCATCAGTCCTTCTGCACCTCAGTCTGAAAACTCTTCTCTCTGCAACGATCCTTGTGCACCCCAGTCTCCAAACTCTGCTTTCTGTAACAGTCCTTCCGTACATCAGTCTCCAAATTCTGCTCTCTGCAACAGTTTTTCTACACCCCAGTCTCCAACATCTTCTTTCTCTATAAGGGCTTCTGCACCCCAGTCTTTAAACTCTACTCTCTGAAACAGTCCTTCTGCACCCCAGTCTCCAACCACGGCTCTCTGTAACAGTCCTTCTGAACAGGAGTCTCCTACCTCTGCTCCCTTTAACGATCCTTCTGCACCCCGGTCTCCGACATCTGCTTTCTCTTTCAGTCCTGCTGCACCCCAGTCTCCAACCTCTGCTCTCTGTAACAGTCCTTCTGCACCCCAGTCTCCAGTCTCTGCTCTCTGTAACAGTACTTCTGAACCAGAGTCTCCTACGTCTGCTCTCTGTAACGGTCCTTCTGCACCCCCAGTCTCCAACATCTGCTTACATTATCAGTTTTTCTGTATCCCTGTCTTTAACCTCTGCTCTCTACAACATTCCTTCTGCACCCTAGTCTTCAACCTTCACTCTCTGTAAGATCCTTTTGAACACCAGTCTCCTACCTCTGCTCACGGAATGAGTCCTTCTGCAACCCAGTCTCCAAACTCTGCTCTCTGTAACAATAATTCTGCACCCCAGTCTCCAACCTGTGTTCTCTTCAACAGTTTTACTTAACCCCAGTCTCAATTCTTTGCACTCTGTAACAGTCCTTATGCACCCCAGTCTTCAAACTCTGCGCTCTTCAACAGTCCTTCTGCACTTCATTCTCAAACCTCTGATCTTTGTAAGATCCTTCTGCAACCCAGTCTCCAAACTCTGCTCTCTCTAACAGTCCTTCTGCACCCCAATCTCCAAACTCCTGTCTTTAGAACAGGCCTTTTTCGCCCCATTCTCTAACCTCTGCTCTCTGTAAGATTATTCCTGAACCCCAGTCTCCAACGCCTACTCTCTGCAAAAGTCCTTCTGCACCGAAGTCTCCAACATCTGCTCTCTGCAACAGTCCTTCTATAACTCAGTCTTCAAATTCTGCTCTCTGCAACACTCCTTCTACCCCCCATTCTCCATACTCTGCTAACCCCAACAATCTTTCTGCACCCCAGTCTACAAACTCTGTTCTCTATAACAGTTTTTCTGCACCACAGTCTTTAAACTTTGCTCTCTGTAAACGTTCGTCTGTACCGCAGTCTCCATACTTTGTTCTTTGTAAGAGTCTTTATGCACCCCAGTATCCAACTCTGCTTTCTGTATCCCTCGTTTTCCACCCCAGTCCTCAAACTCTGCCCTCTGTAACAGTCCTTATGCAACTCAGTCTGCAACCTCTGCTCTCTGCAACAGTCCTTCTATACCCCAGTCTCCATCATCAGCTCTCTGGAACAGTCGTTTTGAACCCCAGATTTCAACATCTGCTCTCTGAAACAGTTCTTCTCCAGCCAAGTCTCCAACCTCTGCTCTCTGTAACAGTCCTTCTGTACTGCAGTCTCCAACCTTTTCTCTCTGTAAGGGTCCTTCTGCACCAGAGTCTTGAACTTCTGTTCTCTGTAACAATCCTTCTGCACCTAAGTTCCCAAACTCTTACCTCTGAAATGGTCCTTCTGCACCCCAGACTCTAACCTCTGCTGTCTGCAACCATCCTTTTGAACCATTGTCTCCAACCTCTGCTCTCTGCAAAAGTCTTTCTGAACCCCAGTCTTCAACATCTGCTCTCTACAACAGTCCTTCTGCACCTCAGTCTGAAAACTCTGCTCTCTGCAATGATCCTTGTGCACCCCAGTCTCCAAACTCTGCTTTCTGTAACAGTCCTTCTGCACCTCAGTCTCCAACTTCTGATCTCTGCAACAGTTCTTCTGCACCCCAGTCTTTAACATCTACTCTCTGAAAAAGTGCTTTTACACCCCTGTCCAAATGCAGAAGAATGAGAACTGAACTGTTTCTCACCTGCAAAAAATCAACTCAAAATGCATTAAAGACCAAGGAACTAGACCAGAAATGATGCAGTTTCTAGAAAAAAACAAAGTCAATACTCCAACCTACAGGGAGAGGCAATGACTTTCTCAATAGGATGCCAATGCTCACGAGATAACACCAAAAGATAGCTAATAGGATGGCATGAAATTAAGAAGGTTCTGCACAGCAAAGGAGATAATTATAATATGAAGAGAGAACCTACGGAAAGGGAGAAAATCTTTATGAGGGGCTCTTCTAAAAGAGGATGAATATTCAGAATATTAATAAAGAACTCAAAAAACTTAACATCAAACCCACAATTATTAAATAACCCAATTATCATATAACCCAATTACCAAATGGGAAAGTAAATGAACTAAACCGACACGTTTTAGAAGAAAATATGTAAGTGGCCAACAAATATATGAAAATACTTGCAAGTCAATACTACCCTGAGATTTCATCTCACTTCAGTGATAAAGGCAACCACCAAGAATACAAACAGAAATGAGTGTGACAAGGAGAGAATTGGAGAAAAGGGAGCACTCTCACCCTGTTGGTGGGCATGTAAATCAGCACAACCACCACGGAAATCGGGATGGAGGCTCCTCAGAAGTAGCCATGGACCACCCTGCGACCCAGCTCTACCTCTGCTTGGTATTTATCACAGCGGATCGAAGTCATCATACTATAATGACACATACATGCCCATGAACCAGCCCAGGTGACATCAGTGGACGAATGGATAAAGAACATCTAAGATATGCACACTGGAATTTCATTCAGCCATAAAGAAGAACGAAATTATGTCATGCTGGAAGATGGATGGATCTTCAGAACATTAAGGGAAATAACCAACTCAGAAAGTTAAGGGCCATATGTTTTTCCACTGTTAAAGCTAGAGGGGGAAAAGGAAGGACAGTTGGGAAGGGAGTCTCATCATGAAAGTTGAAGGAAGATCAGTAGAGTCAAGGCAAGAGGGGAGGAGGTGAGGAAAAGGGAAATATTGGAATGATATTGGCCAAAGTTCACGGTTATTTTGTGTGCATGTTCAAATATGTGTCAGCAAATCCCACAATTATGAACCACTACAATGCACCAATGAAGTGTGAAAAGAAGAGTTTCACATTACATGGGACAGGCACTATTCTAGGAGGGTGCCCATTTTTTCCCATCTATAAATACCACGATCATTTACCACTTTCAAAAATCTCTACAGATTCAAATGTTCTGATCACTGCTCCACCACATGGCCTCTTCTACTTCAGGGTCCCCTTATTCCCACTGAAATCAGGAAGCCCGTTTCAAGGATGCCATCTGTTAATGTCTTCCCAGGCTGCCGAGGACAGCGGCTGCGGGTTTCACAACGATCTGATGCTGCCTTCTGAACGCATGTTCACGAGGCCTTGGCGAAGGCTGGTGCTCCAGGCCCTCCTCCAGATCCAGCTGTGAGGCCAGGAAAGGGGTCACATAACACGCCATCAAACACCTTATTTATTTCTGTTCACCATCCTCTCCATTATTCCAGGATCATATTGGTCATTGAACTTAAGCAAATACTGAGTCCAGATTTCAGTCCATCAACCAAAGAGAGTCTAATAGCCACTCCCCGTGGCTCAGGAAAATCTTTGGCTCTAACATTTCTGGTGATTACGTCCCTGTGACTGCATTCAAAATGATCCAGCAATATGTCCTGACTTCTTTGGTCTAGAAGACTCAAACAAATTTTCTTATATATTCTTAAGGCTCCTATTAACAAAATACAGTAAAATATATACCTTTTATTTTTGTGTGACCCTTATACTCTCCTGGGCTATATTTTATACTCTTACCTGAAGCATTCTAGGATCAGACCCCAATTAAGAGTCTGGTGACAATGTGGGATGATGGATCAGCATCTTAAAGACAATTGGGCTGGGGATGTGGCTCAAGCAGTAGTGCGCTTGCCTGGCACGTGTACGCCCCGGGTTCGATCCTCAGCACCACATACCAACAAAGATGTTGTGTCCGCCGAGAACTAGAAAATGAATGTTAAAAATTCTCTCTCTCTCTCTCTCTCTCTCTCTCTCTCTCTCTCTCTCTCTCCCCTCTCTTCTCCTCCCCTCTCCTCTCTCACTCTCTCTTAAAAAAAAGACAACTGCCCAGGTAGAGTCACCATAGGGTCTTCAATTTAGGGAAAGCTAGTCTCCTCGGGGGAGGAGGGGCTGCTTCTGACAGCAAAGAGGTTTAATGAAGATTTCAGGGTTCAAGGCTCTGAGATTTGTCTAATTCAACTGGTATTTTGCCATTCTAATTAACAGGGTCTCAATCATTCCCCCATTAATGTCCTAATTGACATAAGAGAGACCTGGAGAAATTGTGGATTTATAATTTTCTTTGTACTTCTTCAATTTGGAGAATTGGATGTTTTATTCTGATATTAACCTTTATCAGTTTCCAGAGAGAAAATATTTCTGATGATCTGAACCTGACTTCAAGGAGGAATATAATGCTTGAACCTATCATTTTCTTTCTGTAAGTCTCCCACTCCTGTCAGTAACAGCAGTCTGTAGTCATGTTGTAATGTTCATTCCCATCCTGAAGGTCGATTGTGTTATTCCAAAGCTCAGTTTTCCATAGACATTTGATTTCAGGCCACGATTACTTAAAGTCTCTGTTGGGTCATTGCACACCAGGAATTATCAGGTCTCCTTTCCCATGGGCTGTGACATCATCAACATATTCAATTCCCTCAGATCAGACATCCAACCTACCTCCTCAGATCTGTTATCTAGAATCATCTCTGATGTAAACCACTATTGTGGTCATTGCCACCTTGGTCAGTAAAGATGAAGAATGACTCTTGATGTCTTAGGGTACAGGAAGTTGACAGAGAAAAAGTTATAAAATGGTTGGGAGATCTGAAAAAAAAAAAGAAAAAAAGGGCAGGTGACACCACCCCATATATGGAAACCCTATCTTCCCTTGAAAGAGACTCTCATTCCATGCTACTGTGACCCACATTCAGGAACAGCTGTCTAGGAGCCTGTGCACACAGCTCCTGGGAACCAAGGAGATTAGTTCCTGCCTCTACAAGGCTGGTTTGCTGCTGCTGCTATGGGATCCAAAAGAACCCGCTTTCTTTCTTTCCTTTCTTCCTCTCTGCCTAGTGTTTGGCTGATCTTTTCAGAACCTTCTAAAATGGAGGCCTGCAGGCAGGGGAGAGTGGGAAACGAGTTTCTCGTACTTTCTGTCCCTCTGGTGTGGGGAGAACACAAAAGGACAGAGATAATGCTTAACACCCACACAAGGGTTCCGACACAATTGAACCTGAAAGTGATAAAAGGGTGTTTGTGAAAAGAGAGGAGAAAAAGCAGTCTCAGAGATTTTAAAAGCGGGAGTTGGAGTTGAAGCTCCAGATACAGACTCTCTAACCAGGTGCCTACAAGTCCCAGGGAGGCATCTTTTTTCAGATGACTGTATACTCCAATTTGAAGATTGGTCTAGACTTTGATCGTGCAAAGGGATGCACACCCTCCAGCCAGCTTCCTCAGGGCACTCTGGACCTCGTTGCTTTTCAGGCTGTGAATGACGGGGCTCAACAGGGGGCTCACCACACAAAAAAGCACAGAGACCAGGGTGTCCATTTCCAGCCTTCTCTGGGCCTGTCATAGTGGAAGTTGGCTGTTCCATAGAAGACCACCACGACAGTGAGGGAGGACGCACAGGAGGAGAAGGCCTTCCTGCTTCCCTGGGCAGAGGGAATCCCCAGGATAGCAACCATGATGAGTGCGTAGGAGACTGCAGTGAAGAGGCAGGGGCTCAGGTCCATGGTGGCACTGACCACGTGGAGCGCAGACTCGTTGAGAGAGGTGTCTGAGCAGGAGAGCTTCAGGAGCAATGGGGTGTCACAGAGAAAGTGGCTGAACTGGTGGTGCCCACACAGAGTGAGTGTGATGGCCAGCACTGTGTGTGTAACCAAATTCACCAGCCCACACAGCCAGGACCCAGTCACCAGGCCAACACAGACCTTCACACTCATGATGACTGGGTACTGAGGAGGACGGCACGTGGCCACACAGCAGTCATACTGGCCACACAGCCACTAAGAAGCCTTCTGTGCCATCACTTGTCACCAAGAAGAAGATCTGGGAAAGGCAGCCCTCATAAGAAATGGCCTTCTTCTCCCAAAAGAAGTTCACCAGCAGTACTGGGAGGGTGGTGGATGTTTAGCAGACGTCCAAGAAGCTCAAGTTGCTGAGGAAAAAGTACATTGGAGTGTGGAGAGCAGGACTGACCCTGGTGGCCACTATTATGAGCATGTTCCCCAGAAGAGAAGTCAGGTAAATTACCAGAAAGAGCAGAAAGAACCAGCCCTGTAGGTTGGAGTGGTTGGAAAATCCCAAGAAGATGAATTCAGTGACAAATGACTGACTGCTCATTTCCAATGGTATCATAGCTACAAAACAGAGAAAACGAGACCATGACGAGAAAGGACTGAGAGCACCCCAAACAGGCTTGTTAATCTGCAGCAACATGGCAAATAATATTGTATGCAGAGATGCCTGGACTCTGGAAAGAGACGTATAGGAGTGACTTTAGAGAGAGCATAACTTCTCCCAGAGTTTTGCATGGGTGCTCTTTTGTAAGAATAAATGGAGACTTGGTCAAAATGCACAACCAGCTATCAACCCCTGTGTCTCATTGAATCTGCAGTATCTTCTTCCGAACACTGTGCTTCACTGGGATGAATTCTTTTTTGTATATCTGTTATTTCAAGTAATAAGTTTTCATTGTGGAAAAATGAAGAAAATGCAGAAAGTTATTCAGAAGAATAGAACAGGTCACAAAATCAAAGCTCTCTTTGCATTCATCCCATTCTACCTCTATCTATCTTTAAAATATCCAAAGCAAAATTTCCCAATATTGTTGTACTCTATTTAGTTTTTTGCCTTGTAATGTTACTTTCCTAACATGAAATTAAGTTAATATCTCCCTTTTTATTGAACATAGAAAACTTCCATTTCAATTACTATCATAAATATTGGAATAGAAGCTTTCATACATATGTATCTGTGATCCTCTCTGATTATTTCTTAAAAGTAAAATTATAAGTCACCTGCTTAAAATACATTGATCTATTTTCTTCAGTAGAAACTTTTATTTTTTTTAAGTTTTATAAGATATAAGAAATTTTGACAAATGATCTATACTTAGGTATTTTTCTTCTTTTGTATTATAAGATTTACCTAACCAAACATTACATTTCCTAAAAAAAAATGATTGATACAATTACTGATTTTCTATCATGTTACCCATGCTAATCCGTGATCCATTGTTTTGAACTAAAATTTCTGTTTCTTTTTCAATCTTAAATGAAAAATATTATAGTAAAACAGTATGCTCTTGGTCCAGATAGATGTGGATTGAAATCCATCTGTTGTTTACTGGATGTTGTTTCTAAAAAAGTCAGCTCATCTCTATTCTTCAGTTTGTTTCTTGCTTAGGATATTAATGATGTCTATTTCACAACTGCTGAAAAATGTTTTGAGATAATATAAGCTATGTGTCTGGCACATTACATTTACTCTATGCGTTTTATCAATTAGAAAATGTCTATACTTTTTTTACTAGTAGTTTTTTTTTTTTTTTTTTGGTGTATGTGTGCTGGGTTTTATGCATACTAAGCATGCACTCTACCACTGGACTTTGCCCCTAGTTTTATTTAGTTATAGTTTTTATCATAAATAGATATTGAATTTTCTTATTTTCTCTGCAACTATTGAAATGATATATATATATATATTTTTTTTTATTTAGTCTGTTACTATGGAAATTCGGTTGATTGAATTTTTGAATATTGAATCAGCCTTGCATTCTGGGATTGATCTCAATTGACTGTAATGTTATCCTTATTCTATATGGCTGAGTTGAGTTTGTTAATATTGTTCGTTGCTTGCTTTTGTGTATTATATCTTCGCTGTTCTCCAGAGATAATCTATTTCTTGAAGAATTCTCAGCTGTATTCTACTGTTATTTTCAGTCAATGCATATTAGTGGACTAGTGGAAAACAGAGAATGGATTTCTGATGTTTCCAGGAAGCCCTGCCTTAGGTACTGTAATCTCAGTCACAGGGATATGGCCTTCACAGTGACCCACTTTCTAGCAATATGGCTGAGCCTAGTTCTTATTCCTCCCGACATTAGGCATTTCGGCCTTTTCCTTTCCATAGCTACAAAGGTTTTCCGTTGAGTGTCCTAATGTAACAATTTCTGTTACTCTTGCCCCTGACGATTACAGCTTTTGTTCTATGCAAAAAATCAGGAAATCGGTCTGGGAAGAGTTTCGGCTGCTTTTGCTGCTCTTTGTTCCTCCACCTATCCAAGAAATGATACCGTTAAAGACACTTTCTCAGAATACTTCCCTATCTTCCTGGGAGGATTTGGTGGAATCCATGGAGAAATAGAAAAAAATACAAACATCTTATGTCTATAGCCCTCTGGGACTTTATGCTCTTAAACCAGTCTATACTTAGTCTTTAGCAATCCATTAACTATTTTTTATTTGATTTTTTTTATAAGTAAACTCCTATGTATCTAGTGGGTTCTCCCATAGTTAAAAATATGCCTGGATTATTTTGGTTGATTATCTCTCCCCAGACTTCGGTTAGTTGTTTGCCTTATAATCTTCATCCCTTATAAAGTCAAGAAAAGTCATTAATTTGCATTTTTTTCAGCTATTTTTGGTTATTATAATGATGAAAACAACATGCTTTCTAGCTATTTCGATAGATACTCAAGGTGAAATTTGAAGTCTATACACTTACTTTTCAAAAATATTTAGTAATTTCTAATTTAGTTAAATATGTAGTTATTCTATTAAAAATAATTACATTCCTAGAATATTTACAAGGAAATTAATGCACAGTTCACAAAAATTCTTGCGTAAAAATTCATAATAACTCAAACAAATATTATGCCTTCAGCAGAAGGACCGAAGACAAATCACGGTTTATCATTCAGTGGAATAATTCAGTTACTTTAGAAACACAAATACTGGAACATTAATAACATTGACCAATCTAAAAAAAAATTTCTGGGTGAAAGAAGCCAGATACAAAATATATACTGTATGTTTCCTTTAAATAAAATTCAAAAATTAGCAAAACAACCATAATGGTCAAGTAATAATGGTTGTCGGGTTTTTTGTTGTTGTTGTTGTTTTTTTTTTTTTTTTTTTTTTTTTGAGCTCAGGGGTGATATCAGTTGAAGCATGAAGAAATTTTCTAAAGTGATGGAAATGTTTTATATCCTGATTTTTGGTAGTTCATATATATGTAAAATATTATAAACCTGTACACTTTAGATCTGTGCATTCTTTGAGTATGAATTATAGTTCAATTTTTGAAAATAGCCTTATTTTAAAAATAAGTAATTAATGGGGAAGAGTGGTACCTGCCTGTAATCCTAGGTACTTGAAAGACTAAGGCAGGAGGATCATAAATTTGAAACTCTGCAAGGCCCCCCGCCCCAAATAATTGAAAGGGATGGGGATATAGCTTCATGGTAGAGTGCCACTGGGTTCAATCCCCAGTACTGCAGTAAGTAAGTAAGTAAGTAAGTAAGTAAATTGATAAATAGAAGTGAAAGCATTTTTTCAAGATGATTTTTACTCAGGATTGGTTGGAACCAAATCTAAATATTTTTTTAGGTCTCTAAGAGGTTAAGTATTTTCTCCCATATTTTTGCATTTCTCTACTTTTTTTTTTTTTTTACCACAGTGATAGTCCAGGACATATCACATTTTACAAGTGACATCAGTTGTTTCCTGATCACGATCTTTTTGAAGAAGTGATTGTGATTGGTGGTTGCATTTGGTCTGTATCACAGATACAAAGCCTTGCTCACCATGATGGATGGGTGTGTGCATGTGTGAGTGTGTGTGTGTGTGTGTTATTGGTTGTGGGATTGGTCTTGACTGAGAACACTGTCTTATAGTTAGTGGGATGGCAAGTTGGCATTTCAGGCAACCTTGATGGCAGAAATCTCAAGGAATATAGCAGGAATCTGCCATCTAAGGCTCAGCAAGCTCCGAACACTTGGTTATTCTAATTGCTATAAATGGAAAGACCCTCACTATTGAGCTTCTCTGAGAGCTGCATCACACTGGGGCGAGAGGCGGGAGCCCATTTCCATAGAGATGTACCCTGTTTCAATGGAGACTCCGGATAGGCTTCAAGGGGCTGGTGGGATAGTACCAGAGAATGCTGCCAAGCCCTGGGTCATTCTGAGGAGCCTGCTACTTCAGGGAAGGTGGCAGGGTATCAGCCTATGGGGCCGGGACTAGGCTCTGTGAAGCTGTGTCAGGCCTGATTTCTAAGCAAGGTACTTGGCAATAGAAACCTCGGAAAATGTCCCACCCCCCACATTGCCATGGGCCACCAGAGAGCCCAGGTGTGTCTCTGGAAGCCAGGCTTGAGTATGAGCATGGACATCAATGATTGCAGAGTATCAACAATAGGGGACCATAAATCTCTTTCAGGTGTGTGCAGACTGAAAACAGGGATATCTGGAGGGAGATAGACTGGGTTTTAGAAAATCATCAGATCTCTAGGTCTAGAACACTCAGATAGACCCACTCATGGAATTGTGCATGACAGTCTAAGAAGAAGGGGTCAATAACTGTGAAACCTGGTTCCCCAGGTTTTAGACACACCTGTTTAGTTCAAAAGAGTGATCTGAGTGCTAAAACAAGATCAAAATGAAGTGGTCTGTATCTGAAGACGTGCTGTTTTGAAGGTGGGAGAAAATCTCTGAAGCCCTCATTGAGAAGGATATGGAGAACTTTAAAGTCCTAGTTGAAGAAGACACGGTAAAGACAACAAATCAGTTTGGGCAGGCTGACTAGCTGTTGGGATCACTCAGGAAAAAAGGAATATGTGAGGAATAGCAGATGTAGAGGAGGCTTTGTTGTATTTGATTTGAGTAATGTTGAATGTGAGTTATCTGTGGGATAATCACGTGGAAATGCCCTTCACAGACAGCCTAAAACTGCAGGTGTGGATTTGGGAGTCATTGTCTTGAAGGCAACTGTTACAGCAAAGGGTGAATATGAAATCCCCCAGGGGAATAGAGAAAGTAGAGAAGGAAATAGAGAAAGTAGGGATTCTTGTGATACTTGGTGTTCATGAAAATTGTAGTATAAGTTTATCCAGAAAACACTAAAAACACCACACTATCTAGGTCACTTGTAGGTATTGCTTTCTCTAAATAATTTTCCTAAACTAGAGGTTACCTTATTAGCATTGATTTGCAATAAATCAACTTTGAAATAGAGCTGGAAGCTACATGTACTTGACATTTCTTACGTTCTCTGTTTTCTCTATTAACTACCTGGATGAACTTCAAGTCATTTAGAAATCAGTGATATGTACTTTCTTTTAACTTCCCATATCAAAAAGATCAATATGACAATCTCTTCTATAGGTAGATATCTAGATGTTTTCAGAAAAAGAAATAAAATTCCACATTGAAGGCAGTTCCAGCAGATTTTACTATGGGAAATTGGTACATGGTTTGTGGATGTGTAAAAGGGAAAACTAAACATAAATGTTCAGGGATTTAAAAATACAATCTCTGAAGTTGTGCATACTGCTATTGTAAAGGTCTTAAATATAAATGTCAGTTCAGGAGGGACAATTTCATGGGGCATTAAAAAATCTCCCAATGTATGTTTATATAATTTTATCAACATATAAGTTTTTCCTTGGTTTTAATGGCTAATTTCTTGTAGGTCACGGGTGTGGGGGAGGGTGAAGGATGATACCCAAACAATTTTCCTTATTCTCGATGCTCTTTATTAATGTAGGGCATTAGATTGAATCATCATCATGGTCACCATTAGAATCCATTATTAACAATCATAACTCATGAATGACACTTTGTGACACAATATGTACTTGCTCCTTAGATTTTATATAATGCAGCATAGGAATTAGGTCAACTTAATAGTAAACCCTCTGCTCTGCAATAATAATAACCATAATCATCATAATCATCTAGGGCATATTTCAAAGAAAAATAATTTGAGTGTGAGTTTTCTTAGATTTCTTCAATACACATAAATGCCTGACTTTCAAAACCTTGTTTAATGTAGTTTAAAAGTGGCATGTTTTCTGTAAAAATTACATTGAATTTCGGATAATCCATTTCTTCAAAACACAGTGAATTTTTTTGAAAAGATGAATTTTTACATACCTGAATCCAATCAGGATTTTTCAAATTGAGTAACGAATAGAGACACACATTAGATAAAAATACCTAACACTTATTAAATGCCTATAAGACTTTTACATGCATTAACTTATTTGGTTTACACAACAAGCTATAAGATAACCTATTATCGCCATTTTACAGAAAAAAAGAATTGAAATTAATGCACAATGTATTAATGTAATTAATGCAATATATTAATGGGAAACATCAATGAATCCCTTTAATTTGCATAATGTACATTAATTTGTACATTTGATATAAATTAACAATTATGATTTAAGAAACAAAAAAGAAATTTACTCAGAAAATTTATCATGTAATAACTATTATTTGTAGTGATACTTTGTTACCTGATGATAATAGCGTATATTAGTAAACTGTTTTATGATTTTCAATGCCCAGACATTCTTGTCTTTGGTACTAATAATTCATTGCACGTGATTAATAGGCCAACACAGCTTTCATTAAAATTTCAAATCTCAGGGCCTTAAGAAGCTTAAAGTATTTAAATTTCAATAGAAAGTCGGTGCTTCAGTTAAGCACAACTAATTTTAAAATCTAAATATAAACAAAATAAAATAAATAAGTCTAGAGTCTTAAAAGAAGAATTTTTTTTTTGGTTTGCAATAAATGAAATGTTTTCCTGACTAACCTTAGGGATTCACTTCCTCAAACAAAAAAAAAAAAATGGGCATGACCAAAACGAGGAAGAATGGTGTGATCATGAAAACCCTTATGCACATCAGGGAAACAATGATTCCTATTTGATCTCAATAGCACAAGCAATGATTAAAATTTTTAAGTCCAATTTTCATGTTGCCCAGTAAATTGCTTAAAACACACACACACACACACACACACACACACACACACACACACACACTCACAGTACAAGGTCAATTTATTCAGAAAAATATCTGAATGATTTCAGGTGCTTGTGGCAATGTGAATTTATTACTGTGAAATCTATGAGCTATCTGGCCTGGCCCAGAGTTGTCCTCATATCCTTCCATGTGGTGTGGGTGCTTGGAGCCGAGGGAAAGATCAGAGGGCATTGTGCACAACAGTTGGCCTCAGTCAGTGAGTTCCAAGTGTTCCCAGTGATGCTGGTCCAAGGACACACTTTGGGGGAGGCTGGGCTCTTTCACCTAACATGCAGGGATGCCCTTACCCCTAACTGGTAGGTTTAAAATCTTAACAAATTCACAAGAAAAAGCCTCCCTCCTGTCTTGGAGATTCAGCACTCAATTCAGCATTTATCATCTCTTTCAGTTCTGTTTTTTGGGGGCCGGGGTGTAGGGGGGCAGTTACCAGAGATTGAACTCAGGGGCTTGACCACTGAGCCACATCCCCAGCCCTATTTTATATTTTGTTTAGAGACAGGGTCTCACTGAGTTTCTTGGTGCCTGGTTTTTGCTGAGGCTGTCTTTGAACTCACTATCCTCCTGCCTCAGCCTCCTGAGCTGCTGGGTTACAGGCGTGCACCACTGTGCCAGCTCTTTCAGTTCTTTTTATTTTACCTGTGCTTCTTCTAGCATAAAAGGGAAAGGGAAGACAAATTATTACCTCTTACGATATGTCAGAGCCTTCTAGTTATAAGATTTTTCAAAATAAAAAATTCTCTTTTCCATTTAGGATTTTAAAATTTCTTTTCTTGGTAGTGGTTAGTTTCAATTCAAACCAATTTTGTTCCTATACAGGGTCTAATTTAGTCCTAAGCCAGATCTACTAAGAAACCCAAAGAGGATAAGATCTGATCCCTGTCCTGCTACGCCCCTCCCCTGATTCAGGCAATGGAAAGGCCCTACTGAGGTGGATGGCGCAAGGTGTCCATCCTCTGGAGGAGCACAGTATGTTTCTGGGAATGGGCTGATTTGTTTTTGTATTCCTTTAGTAAGTATAGTTTTGATTTCTCATATGACCATTAAGTATAAAGGAAAAATCATGACTTTCCCAATTAATGCAACTACTTCTAAAGCATAGATCTGTTTGTTCTAAATGCAATGATTCAGCTGTGGAGTGTAAATTGTTAATGTCTAAAGAAAAACTCCCTGTATTCCTGTCAAGGAAGTTTTTGAGAAATTAAATTAAAATCTAGAGAAGGAAAATTAATGTTAAGAAGATAGATTAGTGCTTAGTACTGGGCAACTTGTTCTAGTTCCTGTGCACAATGGTTCCTGCTCTTATTTTGTTTGATTAAAAGTAATAACAAATCAACTACTTGCAGTAACCATGGCACTGGTTTTAATCAGTAAGTCAAGAAAGAATAGTCAAGGTATAGGCAAATAGTTTGGGACATTTGTAACTATTATTAAAAGTTAACTAAGCAGAAACAGCTCAAAGAAAAACTCGAACTGAAAGTACAAATGCTTGCATATGCATAAGCCAAGATATATTCTTCTATTCTAATTGTAGCTACATAATATTTTGTTTGGTTTGAATAATGATTCCTGTTTTGTAACCACAAAGTACTGTAAGCCTGCCAAAATGAAAAGTATATATGATCAACTTCACAAGTAAAGATTGGGATCAACACCTTCACTTTGGTGTCTGTGTTGTTTCTCCACCCACTCTCTCGCCAATTCCTCACCAACCATTCATCTCCTGAGACCCCCTGTTGGAGCTGGTCTCCGACATTGTCCTTCAACCAACTTACAATCTAATGGGAAGATGAACTCAATATGTGCAGGAAACTTGGTAACAATTCTATGTAATCTACAAATTATCATTATTTTCCCTTAGTGTTTGCTTTGGAAGCTCTGAGAATGGAGCACTTAATACTTGTCAAAGCCCCTCATTCCATCTTGAATATGCGCTCCTCCAGGTACTACTTGGGCCTCTCATTTGTGTACTAAACAATAGGGCAACACCTTTTGTAAATGTGCACTCAGTAAAGGTTTGAAGAATGAAGAAGGTCTGTCAAGTACATCCATGGAGAAGAGATTTTAAATGATTCTTTAAAGACGGTACTGTGTGGGACCTAAAGGATCTAACAGAGACTTGACAGAGGCGAGAGGATATTTCTGTTCAGTGGTTCTGGTGCAGATATCTTGTTGAGAAAAATAAAGCCTCTGTGGGAAAAAGTGAGGCAGGATAGCCCAGCGGCTTCTGAGGAACTCAGTTTCTCCTGTCTCCTAAACATATCCCTTATGGAGACCATCGGCAGTTTTCACAGAACAAGCAGCTCTGCATCTTTCTTTCCCAATCAGTCATCTCAAAGTCAGGTGACCGAGAATGAAGTCACTTATGAGTGACCCCAAAATATAATATTTCTAAAGGAGGGGGTTTGTGTATGAATAGATTACTCACAAGCTTCAAGGATTTATTACAGTTAATAAATTGCTTGCAACTCCCCTCCCCAAGCATCCATGTGTTGTAAGATAAAGATGAAAACCCCTAGTTAGTGAATTAATACGTTTCTAAACATAACTTCTTCTACAATAATGATTTTTATTTAAACAGATATTTTGGTAGGTCTATTGTATGCTATATTGTATCATAATGGGAATGTGTCCCTATACTTTCTCCCTAAAAATTATTCCTTTCTGTCCTTCTCATCAAAAGCAGAGGATTAACACTTAGCATTATCTATTGTTTACCATAAGTAATTTTCCAAACACATCATCTCACTTAAGGAATTTAGGCATCCCAGGGTTTCTGGTCATGTTTTGGGTTTTCTTCCAGTACTGGAGGCATCATGCCAAATCCCTCAGGTTTTGTGTATTAACCTCTGAAGTTATTTATACTCTGGCAATACAAGTAGTATTGTGCAAACTTAGACACACATAGAAAAGGTGCTACGATAGGTCATTACATAAATGCCATTAAAATGGTAAGGAAAATATGTACACTATTCTGTAATATGTTTTTAAGGTGTAGGTGTATCCTGATTCTGGGATAGTGTTTTTGAAAATTGTGATGGTACATAAACTATTTACCAGCAACTCTCACAGAGAGGCGTAGATTTCTGGTTTTGGTGTGGCCCTTGCTGCTCTTCATACTAGCACCTTGGCTGCAAAAAAAGCTCTTGGTAAAACTGGCTGTTGGTCTCCATTCATCACAAAACGGACCTGTTATTCTGAACGTTGCCTGTCGCATATCTGTGGCCTCATGAAGGAGTCAAAATCCTCTGATCTCTCACAATTCATTTTCCTGTGATGGACATTTATAGAGGTCTGGGGCCGACCTGTTAGGAATATGCATTGTGCCTTTCCTCTGGAGCTGCTCTGGTACTCCTCAGTGTGCAAACACAACTCAAGGGCAATGGCTTGAGTTCAACTGCAACAATGGAGAGCAGTTAATTCGCTGTTGGATTCATTAATGTCTTGGCAATCACCTGTTCATAGCATGCAGCGAGAAGGTCAGCGTCCTCTCTCTTCTGGGATGTGGGTGAGCGAAGTTCAGAGTGAGATTTCTGCCGGGAAGGGAAGGGAGATGGGGGGGTTGGGGACTGAATGCAGTTAAGCAGATTCCATGCACGTAGGATCTTTTCCAAATCAACCCAACTTCTATGTATAACTATTATGCTCTAATAAAAAATTTAAGAAGATGACATGATCCTCTCAGCAAAGAGTGAGATTTGAATTCTTCTTGACCTATTTGTATACCTTTAATTTCTTTTTTTTGTCCAATGGCTCTGGCAATTTCAAGGATGAAGGATGAAGTTGAATAGAAGTGGTGAAAGAGGAGGCACCCTGTCTGCTTCCAGTTTTTAGAGTGAATGCTTTCAACCTTTCTCCACTTAGAATGATTCTGCCATGGGTTTAGCATAGATAGCTTTTACAGTGCGTTTACAAAGTTCCTTCTGTCCCTAGTATTTCTACTGTTTTGACAGGTAGGGGTGCTATATTTTGTTAAGTGCTTTTTCTGCATCTATTGAGATGATCAAGGAACTTACATCTCTCTTAAATAAACTTAATCTCTCCCTTTGGCTAAACATTCAGATCATCTCCAGTCCTATAAATATTTTAATGAACATTTTCCTACATAAACATATGTGACCATTTCGAATTATCTCTTCAGAATAAAATTTAAATCTGACATAATAGTATTTGTTGTGCAGTTTCTATTTAAAACTAGCTCATGGGAGACATTATATTAAGTGAAATAAGCCAGACACATAAAGAGAAATAGCAGCTTTTCACTTCTTTTTGGAAGCTAAAAATTTATCTCAGAGAAGTAGGGAGTAGAGCGGTGGTTATTGGAGACTGGGAGAGAATCACAAAAATCATTGTGAGTCTGATTTCTAAAAGACGCATGTGAAGGACTGCCTGAAACATGCCCTCTGAGTGTGGTCTTTAAAAAAAAATAAGAGTGGACTTCTAACAGGGTCCTCAGAAAATCTCTCTTCTGTCCTCAGTGGGCAGCAGAAGGTCCATGGGTCTGGATGCCTAGGAACTAGCTGTGGTGTGCAAATGGGCAGGAACAGGACTGCTGGAGAATCTCAATAATCATTAGTAGACCGCATTCTAGGTGAGGGCAGGCTGGAAACAGGCCATCCAGGAGGAAATGGCTTGAGCTCTGAAAATGACAGAATCTGTGGATTTAGGAAACTGTTGTGGGTCCAATCCACTCATTACACCTATTCCCTGGGTCAGTCCACGGTTGTCACAGTTACCAAAGGCCTGACAAGAACAACCCGGATGGGGACATGCACTCTGGCCTCCTGGCTTGGAGGTTTGGTCTGGGGCCAGCTGACCAATTGCTGCTGGCCTGAGATGAGGTGGGACGCCGAGGTGGAAGGGAACAAGGGGGGAAGCGTCTCTAGCTCATGGCAGCCAGAAGGTTGGGGCGGGTGAGGGGACAGGAGGAGACAGTTCGCAGGGGACAAGATGTGATTCCCCATGGCATGTCCCCAGACACACTCCACCTGCCAACTCTCCTCTCAGTACAGTGGGCCTTTCACATAATTAACCCACAAAATGGATGGATGCACAGATTAGGTCACAAGTCTCACAGTCTAATCATTTCACCTCTGAACACTGCTACTGTGGCTGACCATGAGCTATTGGTTGGGGGAAACCTTATTTCTAAGCCATAATAGTGTCTACAGTCCATGTGCTTTGGTTAGAATACCTTAATGTAGTCAGGGAGAGTAATCGGTGCCAAAACAAGATTAAAAGGAAATATCTGGTAACTGAAGATGTGACATTTGGAGCTTGGGGAAAAGCTCTGAACAGGAGCCCTGGGTAAAGCACTTTAAAGTCCTGGTGACGAGGACACAAGAGGGCACCTGTTCTGTGGGGTAGCTGAGTGGCAGTGGGATCACTCATTAAAACATAAAAAAATGAGAAGGAGCGTGTCTGGGGAGAGGAAAGGAGGGAAGGAGTTTCGGCCTGGAGTCTGGGTACCTGCAGGGTCTCTCCAAAGAGATTACGGGAGGCAGCCTGACAGGTTCCCAGGAGACAGACCTGGGAGTCATGGCTTAGAGTGACTGTGGAAGTCACAGGTGCTCACAAAGCCAAAAGAGAGCAGGGTGAGGAGAGAGGGCCTGATGGACTGTGTGGAAAAGAAGGTGTCCAGAAGGAGGCTCACCAGCTATCAGCAATCATTCTGCACAACAGTGTCAAAGCTCTGCTCTCTATACCAGGCCGTCTGCACCCCAGTCTAAAACCTCTGCTGTCTATAACAGTCCTTCTGCACCCCAGTCTACAACCTCTGCTCCCTGCAACAATCCTTCTCCACCTAAGTCTCCAAGTTTTGCTCTCGGAAACACTCTTTATGCACCCCAGTCTCGAACATCTGCTTTCTGCAACAGTCCTTCTGCACCTCATTCTGAAAACTCTGCTCTCTGCAACAATCATTCTGCACCCCAGTCTCTAACCTCTGCTCTCTGTAACAGTCCTTCTACACCTCAGTCTCCAAACTCTGCTCTCTATAATATCTTTCTGCACACCAGTCTCCAAACTGTGATATCTGTAACAGGCATTCTGCTCCCCAGTCTCCAACCTCTGCTCCCTGCAAGAAAACATCTGCACCCCAGTCTCCATGTTCTGCTCTATGAAAGAGTCCTTCTGCACCCCACTCTCGAACATCTGCTCTCTGCAACAGTCCTTCTGCACCTAAGTCTGAAAACTCTGCTCTCTGCAACAATCATTGTGCACCCAGTCTCCAACCTCCGCTCTCTGTAACAGTCCTTCTGCACCTTAGTCTCCAAACTTTTCTCTCTATAATATCTTTCTGCACACCAGTCTCCAAAATGTGATATCTGTAACAGGCCTTCTGTACCCTAGTCTCAAACCTCTGATCCCTGCAAGAATCCTTCTGCACCCCAGTCTTTAAGGTATGGCTCTCTGAAAGAGTACTTCTGCACTCCACTCTCGAACATCTGCTCTCTGCAACAGTCCTTCTGCACCTAAATCTGAAAACTCTGCTATCTGTAACAATCATTCTGCAACCAAGTCTCCAAACTCTGCTCTCTGTAACAGTATTTCTGCACCTCAGTCTCCCAAACTCTGCTCTCTGTAACAGACCTTCTGCACCACTGTCTCCACCATCTGCTCTCTGCAATGATCCTTCTTCTCCCCAGGCTCCAACCTCTGCTCTTTGCAATGGGCCTTCTGCACCCCAGTCTCCAAACTCTTCTCTCTGCAACAATCTTTCTGGACCTCAGTTTCAAACCTCTACTATATGTAACAGTTATTCTGCACCCTAGTCTCCAACCTCTGCTCTCTGTAAGATTCTTCTGCACCTCAGTCTTAAAACTCTGCTCTCTGTAACAGTCCATATGCACCCCAGTATCCAACCTCTGCTCTCTGTAACAATCTTAGGCACCTAAATCTCCAACTTCAGCTCTGTGCATCGGTAATTCTGCACCCCAGACTCCAAACTCTGTTCTCTGCAACAGTCCTTCTGCACCACAGTCTCCAAAGTCTGCTTTCTGTATCAGTTCTTCTGTACCCCAGTCTCCAACCTCTGGCTCTCTGTAACAGTCCTTCTGCAACCTAGTCTCCAACCTCTACTCTCTGCAACATTTCTTCTGCACCCCAGCCTCCAACCTGTGCTCTCTGTAACTGTCCTTCTGCACCCCAGTCTCCAACATCTTCCTCTTTAAGTATCGTTCTCCATCATAGTCTCCAACCTCTGCTCTCCTCATCGATCATTCCGCACCTCAGTCTCCAAACTCTGCTCTCTGCAATGATCCTTCTGCACTCCAGTATTCAAGCACTGGTCTCTGTAACAGTCATTATTCAGCGCAGTCACCCACCTATGCTCTCTGTAAGATACTTCTGCATACCAGTCTAAAACATCTGCTATCTGCAATAATCCTTAGAACCCCAGTCTCCAACCTCTGCTTCCTGTTACAGTTTTACTGTACAGAAGTCTCCAAACTCTGCTCTCTGTAAAGGTCCTTCTACACCCCTGTCACCAACCTCTACTTTCTGTATTAGTCTTTCTGCACCCCAGTCTCCAAACTCTGCTCTCTGTAACACTCCTTCTGCACTCCAGTATTCACCATCTGATCTCTGTAACAATCCGTCTGGACATCAGTATCCAACCTCTGCTCTCTACAACGTTCCTTCTGCTCCTCAGTCTCCAAACTCTACTCTCTGTAAAAGTCCTTCTGCACCTCAGTCTCCAAACTCTGCTCTCTGTAAGATCCTTCTGCAACCAATTCTCCAAACTCTGCTGTCTGTAACAGTCCTTCTGCAGCCCAATCTCCAAACTCTGCTCTCTATAACAGGCCTTCTGCACCCCAGTCTTATAATTCTGCTCTCTTTAAGAGGCCTTCTGCACCCGACTCTCCAAACTCTGCTCTCTACAACGATCCTTCTGCACCCCAGGATCCAACATCTGCTGTCTGCAACAGTCCTTCTGCACCTCAGTCTGAAAACGCTGCTCTCTGCAACAATCCTTCTGCTCCCCAGTCTTAAACCTCTGCTCTTGTAACACTTCTTCTGCACCTCTGTCTCCAAAATGCTCTGTGTAAGATCCTTCTGCAACACAGTCTCGAAACTGTCTCTGCACCCCAGTCTCCAACCTCTACTCTCTGTAAGATCCTTCTGCACCACAGTCTCCAACATCTTCTCTCTGTATCAGTCTTTCTGCACCCAGGTCTTTAAACTCTGATCTCTGAAATATTTTTTTCTGGACCCCAGTTCCCAATCTGTGCTCTCCGTAATAGTCCTTCTGCACCCCAGATTCCCACTTCTGCTCTCTGCAACGATCCTTCTTCTACCCAGTCTCTAAACTCTGCTCTCTGTAAAAGTCCTTTTGTATCGCAGTCTCCAAACTCTTCTCTTTGTAACGGTCCATCTGCTCCCAAATTGCCAACCTCTTCTTTCTGTAACAGTCCTTCTACACCCCAGTCTCCAAACTCTTCTCTCTGCAACGATGCTTCTGCACCTCAGTCTCCTAGGTCTGCTCTCTGTAAAAGTCCTTGTGCACCTCAGTCTCCATTCATTGCTCTTTCTAATGGTCCTTCTGCACCCCAGTATCCAAACTCTGCTCTCTGTAACGATTCTTCTGCACCCCAATTTCTAAACTCTGCTTCCTGTAACAATCCTTCTACACCCCAGTCTCCAAACTCTCCTCTCTGTACCAATCCTTCTGAACCTCAGACTCCAACCTCTGCTCTCTTTAACAGTCCTTCTGCACCTCAGTCTCCAAACTCTGCTCTCTGCAACAGTTTTTCTGCACCTCAGTCTCCAACCTTTGCTCTCTGTAATGGTCCGTCTGTACCCCAGTATGCAACCTCTGCTCTCTGTATCAATCCTTCTGAACCTCAGTCTCCAACATCTGCTCTCTACAACGGTCCTTCTGCACCAAAGTCTCCAAACTCTGCTCTAACAGTCCTTCTGTACCGCAGTCTCCAAACTCTTCTCTCTATAACGGTCCTTCTGCACCCCAATTGACAACCTCTGCTTTCTGTAACAGTCCTTCTGAATCTCAGATTCTAACCTCTGCTCTCTGTAACAATCCTTCTAAGCCTCAGTCTGAAACCTCTCCTGTCTGCAACAATCTTCTGCACACCAGTCTCCAAACTGTGCTATCTGTAACAATCATTCTGCACCCCAGTCTCCAATCTGTGCTCTCTACAACAGGTCTTCTGCACCCCAGTCTTCAAACTCTGCTCTCCGTAACAGGCCTTCTGCACCCCAGTCTCCAACCTCTTATCTCTGCAACGATCCTTCTGCACATCAGTCTCCAACCTCTGCTCTCTGCAACAGTCCTTCTAAACCGCAGTCTCCAACCTATGCTCTCTGCAATGATCCTTCTGCATTCCAGTCTCCAACAACTGCTATCTGCAGCAGTCCTTCTGCACCCCAGTCTCCAAACTTTTCTCTCTGCTACAGTACTTCTGCACCCCAGTCTACAACCTCTGCTCTCTGCAACATTTCTTCTGCACCCAAGTCTCCAACATGTGCTCTCTGTAACTGTCCTGCTGCACGCCAGTCTCCAACTTCTGCTCTCTGTAGCGATCCTTCTGCACCTCATTTTCCAACCTCTGCTCTCTGCAACGATCCTTCTGCACCCCAGTCTCTATTCTCTGCTCTCTGTAAGAATCCTTTTGCACCCCAGTCTCCATCCTCTCCTTTCTGTAAAAATCCTTCTGCACCAAAGTCTCCAAGTTCTGCAATCTGTAACAGTCCTTCTGCACCCCAGTCTCAAAACTCTGCACTCAAATATGATCTTTCTGCACCTCACTCTCCAACCTCAGCTCTCTTTAATAGTCCTTCTGCACCCAGTCTTTAACATCTGCTCTCTGCAACAATCCTTCTTCTCCCCAGGCTCCAACGTCTGCTCTCTGCAATGGTCCTTCTACATCTGTTTCCAAAATCTGCTCTCTGTAACAGTCCTTCTGCACCTCAGTCTCCAAACTCTGCTCTCTGAAACAGTCCTTCTGCACCCCTGTCTCCAACCTCTGCTCTCAGTAACAGTTATTCTGCACCCCAATCTCCAAACTCTGCTCACTGTAACACTCTTTCTGCACCCCAGTCTCCACCCTCAACTCTCTGTAACAGGCTTTCTGCACCCCAGTCTCCAACCTGTGCTCTCTGCAACGATCCTTCTGCACCCCAGTCTCCAAACTCTGCTCTCTGTAACAGTCCTTCTGCACCCCAGGATCCAACATCTGCTCTCTGAAACAGTCCTTCTGCACCTCAGTCTGAAAACTCAGCTCTCTGCAAAAATCTTTCTGCACCTGAGTTTCCAAACTTTGCTCTCTGTAACAGTCCTTCTGAACCTCAGTCTACAAAATGATCTCTGTAAGATCCTTCTGAAACCCAGTCTCAAAATTGTGCTATCTTTAACAGTCCTTCTGCACCCCAGTCTCCAACTTCTGCTGTCTGTAACAGGCGTTCTTCAGCCCCGTCTCCAATCTCTGCTCTCTGTAACAGGCCTTCTGCAACCCAGTCTCCAACGTCTTCTCTCTTCCACGATCCTTCTTCACCTCAGTCTCCAACCTCTGCTCTCTGCAACAGTTCTTCTGCACCCCAGTCTCCAACTTCTGCTCTCTCTAACAATCCTTCTGCACCTCAGTCTCCAACTTATGCTCTCTGCAATGGTTCTTCTGCACCCCAGTCTCCAACCTCTGCTCTCTGCAACAGTCCTTCTGAACCCCAGTCTCCAAACTATGCTCTCTGCTAAAGTACTTCTGCACCCCAGTCTCCTACATCTGCTCTCTGTATCAGTCATTCTACACCTCAGTCTCCAACCTTTGCTCTCTGCAGCAGTCCTTTTACACCCCAGTAACCAAAATCTGCTCTGTGTACCTATCCTTCTGCACCTTAGTTTCCAAACTCTGCTCTCTGCAACGATCCTTCTGTACCCCTGTCTCCAACCTCTGATCTCTGTATCAGTCCTTCTGCACCACAGTCTCCAAACCCTGCTCTCTGCAAAAGTCCTTATGCACCCAAATCTCCAAACTCTGCTGTCTGCAACATTTCTTATGCACCCCAGTCTCCAACCTGTGCTCTCTGTAACAGTCCTTCTGCACCCCAGTCTACAAACTCTGCTCGCTGTAACAGTCCTTTTGTATCGCAGTCTTGAACCTCTTCTCTATGTAACGGTCCATCTGCTCCCCAATTGCCAACTTCTGCTTTCTGTAAAGGTCCTTCTGCACCCCAGTCTCCAAACTCTTCTTTCTGTAACGATGTTTCTACACCTCAGTCTCCATCCTTTGCTCTCTTTAATTGTCTTTCTGCACCCCAGTATCCAATCTCTGCTCTCGGTAACAAACCTTCTGCACTCCAGTCTCCCAAATCTGCTCTCTGCAATGGTCCTTCTGAACCCCAGTCTACAAATTTTGCTCTCTGTAACAGTCCTTCTATACGGCAGTCTCCAATCTCTTCTCTCTATAACGGTCCTTCTACACCCTAATTTCCAGCCTCTGCTCTCTGTAACAGTCCTTCTAAGCCTCAGTCTGAAACATCTGCTCTCTGCAACAATCCTTCTAAACAACAGTTTCCAAACTGTGCTATCTGTAACAATCCTTCTGCAACCCAGTCTCCAACATCTGCTCTCTGTCACAGGTTTTCTGAAACCCAGTCTCCAAACTCTGCTCTCTGTAACAGGCCTTCTGCACCCAAGTCTCCAACCTCTGCTCTCTGCAAAAGTCCTTCTACACCCCAGTCTCCACTCTCTTCCCTCTGCAACAATCCTTCTGCATCCCAGTCTCCAATGTCTGCTCTCTTTAAGATCCTTCTGCAACCCATTCTCCAAACTTTGTCTCTGTAACAGTCATTCTGCACTTCAGTCTCCAACCTTATCTCTCTGCAACTGCCCTTGTGCACACCAGTATCCAACCTCTGTTCTCTGCAGCTGTCCTTCTGCACCCCAGGCTACAAACTCTGCTCTCTGTAACAGTCCTTCTGCACCCCAGTCTCCAAACTCTACTTTCCGTATCAGTTATTCTGCACCCCAGTCTGAAATCTTTGCTCTGTGTAACAGTCCTTCTGAACCTCAGTCTCCAAATTCTACTCTCTGCAAAAGTCCTTCTGCACCAATGTCTCCAACACCTGCTCCCTGCAACAGTGCTTTTTCACCCCAGTTTCCAACCTCTGCTATCTGCAACAGTCCTTCTGCACCCCAGTCTCCAATTTCTGCTCTCTGTGACAGTCCTTCTACACTCCAGTCTTCAACCTCTGCTCTATTTAACAGTCCCTCTGCAACCCATTTCCAATCTCTGCTCTCTGCAACGATCCTTCTGCATCCCAGTCTCCAACATCTGCTTTCTGAAACCGTCCTTCTGCACCCAAGTCTCTAACCTCTGCTCTCTGCAACGATCCTTCTGCATACCAGTCTCCAACCTGTGCTCTCTGCAAAAATCCTACTGCACCCCAGTCGCCAACCACTGCTTTCTGTAACAATCCTTCTGCATTGCAGTCTCCAAACTCTGCTCTACGTAATATTCTTCTGCAACCCAGTCTCCAAACTCTGCTCTCTGTAACAGCCCTTCTGTACCCAGTCTCCAACATCTGCTCTCTGTAACAGCCTTCTGCACCCCAGGCTCCAAACTCTGCTCTCTGTTTCAGTCCTTCCGCACCTTAGTCTCCAAACTCTTCTCTCTTTAATAGTCTTTCTGCATCTCAGTCTTCTCCCTCTACACTCTGCAACAGTTCTTCTGCACACCAGTCCCAACATCTGCACTCTGAAACAGTTCTTCACCACTCCAGTCTCCAACCTCTGCTCTCTGTAACAGTCCTCCTGTATTTCAGTCTCAAAACTCTGCTGTCTGTAATGGTCCTTCTGCACCTCAGTCCCCAACTTCTGCTTTCTGTATCAGTCCTTCTGCACCCCAGTCTCCAACCTCTGTTATCTCCAACAGTCTTCTGCACCTCAGTCTCCAAATTCTACTCTTTTCGAAAGTCCTTCTGCACCCATGTCTCCAACATCTGCTCCCTGCAACAGTCCTTCTTCACCCCAGTTTCCAAACTCTGCTATCTGCAACAGTCCTTCTGCACCCCAGTCTCCAAACTCTACTCTCTGTATAATTCTTCTGAAACCCAGTCTCCAACCTCTGCTATTTGCAGTGGTCCTTCTGCACCCCAGTCTCCAAACTCTGTTCTCTACATCAATTATTCTGCACTACTGTCTCCAACTTCTACTCTCTGTATAATCCTTCTGAAACCCAGTCTCCAACCTCTGCTATTTGCAGTGGTCCTTCTGCACCCCAGTCTCCAAACACTGTTCTCAACATCAATTATTCTGCACTACTGTCTCCAACCTCTGCTCTCTGTAACAGTCCTTCTGTACCACAGTCTCCAATCTCTGTTCTCTGTAAGGGTCCTTCTGCATCCCAGTCTTCAATCGTGATTTCAGTATGTCCATCAGCACCACATTCTCCAAACTCTGCTCTCGGTAGCAGTTCTTTTGCACCTCTGTCTGCAACCTCTGCTCTCTGCAATACTCCTACTGCAGACCAGTCTACAATCTCTGCTCTCTGCAACAGTCCTTCTGCACCCCAGTCTCTAACATCTTCTCTGCTACAGTCGTTCCCCACCTCAGTCTCCAACCTTTGCTCTCTGCAGCAGTTCTTCTCCAACCCAGTCTAAAACCTCTGCTCTCTGTAACGGGGCTTCTGCACCCCAGTCTCCAACCTCTGCTCTCTGTAACAGTATTTCTGCACCTCAGTCTAAAATCTCTGCTCTCAGCAACGATTCTTCTGCACCTCAGTCTCCAAGCACTGCTCTCTGTAACAGGCCTTCTGCACCCCAGTCTCCAAACTCTGCTCTCCGCAACAGTCCTTCTGCACCCCAGTCTCCAACCTACACTGTCTGTAAGATCTTTCTGAACACCTGTCTCCAACCTATGCTCTCTGTAACAGTCCTCCTGTACCGCATCTCCAAACTCTGGACTCTGTAAGGGTCCTTCTGTACTTCAGTCTGCAACCTCTGCTCTCTGAAACACTCCTTCTGCACCCCAGTCTCCAAACTTTTCTCTCTGCAACAGTTTTTCTGAACATCAGTCTCCAACATGTTCTGTCTGTAAATGTCCTACTGCACACCCGTATTCAAATTCTGCTCTCTGTTAAAGTCCTTCTGCATTAAGTCTCCAAAATCTGCTCTCTTTAACGATCCTTCTACACCCCAGTCTCCAAACTCTGCTCTCTGCAACGATCCTACTGCACCCCAGTCTCCAAAGTCTGCTCTCTGTAAAACTCCTTCTGCACCCCAGACTGCAAACTCTGGTCTCTCTAACCGTCCTTCTGCACCTCAGTCTCCAAACTCTGCTCTATGCAACAGTCTTTCTTCACCCAAGTCTCCAACATCTGCTCTGTACAAAAGTCCTTCTACAGCCCAGTCTACAACTTCTGCTCTCTGCAACAGTCCTTCTACACCCCAGTCTCCATACTCTGCTCGCCCAAACGATCCTCCTGCAACCAACTTCAAACCTCTGTTCTCTACAAAAGTTCTTCTCCACCCCAGTCTCCAACCTCTTCTCTCTGTAACAGTCCTTCTGTACCGCAGTCTCCAACCTCTGTTCTCCGTAAGGGTTTTTAGGCACCCCATTATCCATCCTCTGCTTTCTGTATCAGTCGTTTTCCACCAAAGTCTCAAAACTCTGCCTGCTGTAACAGTCCTTCTGAAACTCAGTCTGCAACCTCTGCTCTCTGCAACAGTCCTTCTGCACCTCAGTCTCCAACCTCTGCTCTCTGTAAGGGTAATTCTGCACCCGAGTATCCAACCTCTGCTTTCTATATCAGTCGTTTTCTACCAAAGTCTCGAAACTCTGCCTGCTGCAACAGTCCTTCTGAAACACAGTCTGCAACCTCTGCTCTCTGCAACAGTCCTTCTGCACCTCAGTCTCCAACCTCTGCTCTCTGTAAGGGTCATTCTGCACCCGAGTATCCAACCTCTGCTTTCTGTATCAGTCCTTCTGCACCGCAGTCTCCAACCTAGGATCGCTGAAACAATCCTTCTGCACCTCAGTCTCCAACCTCTTCTCTCTGTAAAATCCTTCTGCAACCCACTATTCAAACTACGCTCTCTGTAACAGTCCTTCTACACCACAGTCTCCAAACTCTGTATCGGTGTTCTGCACACCAGTCTCCAAACTTAGGTCTCTGCAACGATCCTTCCGCACCAAAGTATTCAACCTCTGTTCTCTTCAACACTTCTTCTGAACCCCAGTCTCAAAACTCTGCTCTCTGTAACAGCCCTTCTATTCCGCAGTCTCCAAACTCTCTTTTCTTTCTTCTTCTGAACCCCAGTTTCCAACCTCTGCTTTCTGTATCAGTCCTTCTGTACCACAGTCTCCAAACTCTGCTCTCTTAACAGTCCTTTTGCACATCAGTCTGCAACCTCTGATCTATGCAATAGTCCTAGGCACCCCAGTCTCCAAACACTGCTCTCTGCAACAGTACTTCTGCACCCCAGTCGCCAACATCTGCTCTCTAAAACATTCCTTCTCCACCCCAGTCTCCAACCTATGCTCTTTGCAACAGTCCTTCTGCACCTCAGTCTCCAAACTCTTTTTTCTGTATAAGTCCTTCTGCACCCGAGTCTCCAAACTCTGTTCTACGTAACAGTCCTTCTCCACCCCAGTCTCCAAATTCTGCTCTCTACAACAGTCCTTCTGCACCTCAATCTCAAAACTCTACTCTCTGCAACTGTCCATCTGCACACCAGTCTCAAACCTCTGCTCTGTGCAATAGTCCTTCTGCACCCCACTCTCAAACCTCTACTCTCTTCAACAGTCCTTCTGCACCCCAGCCTCCAAACTCTGCTTTCTGTATCAGTCCTTCTTCACTCAAGTCTCTAACCTCTGTTCTCTGTAACAATCTTTCTACACCCAAGTCTCCAACCTCTGCACACATCAACAGTCTTTCTGCACCTCAGTCTCCAACCTCTGCTCTCTGAAAAGGTCTTTTTGCACCACAGTTTCAACATCTACTCTCTGAAACAGTCCTTCTGCACCTTAGTCTCCAACCTCTGCTCTCTGTAATATCCTTCTGTACACCAGTCTCCAAACTCTGCTTTCTGTAACTGTAATTCTGAACCGAGTCTCCAAACTCTGCTGTTTGTAACAGTCATTCTGAACCCAAGTCTCCAAACTCTGCTCTCTGAAACAGTCCTTTGACACCCCTAGTCACCACCCTCTGCTCTCTGTAATAATCCTTTTGCACTCAAGTTTCCTACCTCTGTTCTCTGCAACAGTCCTTCTAAACATCATTCTGAAAACTCTGCTCTGTGCAATGATCTTTCTGAATCCCAGTCTCCAACCTCTGCTCTCTGTAACAGTCCTTTGGCACCTCAGTCAAAAAACTCTGCTCTCTGTAAAATCCTTGTGCCACCCAGTCTCCCAACTCTGCTCTATGTTACAGGCCTTCTGCACCCCAGTCTCCAAGCTCTGCTCTCTGTAACAGGCCTCCTGCACCTCAGTCTCCAACCTCTTCTCTCTGCAACGATCGTTCTGCACCAGTCTCCACCCTCTGCTCTCTGCAACAGTCCTATTGCACCTCAGTCTCCAACCTCTGCTCTCTGTAATATCCTTTTGCACACCTGTATCAAACCTCTGCTCTCTTTACCAGTCCTTCTATTCCACAGTCTCCAAACTCTATTTTCTGTAACGGTCCTTCTGCACCCCAGTCTCCCAAGTCTGCTTTCTGTATCCGTCATTCTGCACCCCATGCTTCTACATCTGCTCTCTGTAACAGTCCTTCTGCACCCCAATCACCAAATTCTGCTCTCTAAAACAGTCTTTCTGCACCCCAGTCTCCGAACACTGCACTCTGCACAGTCCTTTAGCACGCCAGTCTCCAACCTCTGCTCTCTGCAACAGTCCATCTGCACCTCAGTCTCCCAAACTTTGCTCTCCTGAAATCCTTCTGCACCCCAGTCTCTAACGTCTGCTCTCTGCAACAATCCTTCAGCACCCCAGTCTCCAACGTCTACTCTCTGCAATGGTCCCTCTGCACCCCAGTCTCCAACCTTGTTCTCTACATCAGTTCTTCTGTACCGCAATCTTCAAACTCTGTCCTCTGTAAGGTTCATTCTGCACCCCATTCTCCAACCTCTGCTTTCTGTATCAGTCCTTCTGCACCACAGTCTCCAAACTCTGCTCTCTGTAACAGTCCTTCTGCACCTCACTCTGCAACCTCTGCTCTCTGTAACCGTCCTTCTGTACTTAAGTATCTAACCTCTGCTCTCTGTAATGGTTTTCTGCACCCCAGTCTCCAAACTCTGTTTTCTGTATCAGTCCTTCTGCACCCCGATCTCTAAACTCTGCTCTGTTTAACAGTCCCCCTGCACCCCAGTCTCTAAAATCTGCTCTCTGGAAGAGTCCTTCTCAACCCCAGTCTCCAAACTCTGCTTTCTGTAACAGTCCTTCTGCACCCAAGTCTCCAAATTCTGCTCTCTGCAACAGTCCTTCTGCACCTCAGTCTCCAACCTCTGCTCTCTGGAATTATCCTTCTAAACCACAGACTCCAACCTCTTCTCTCTGAAATATCCTTCTGCACCCAAGTCTCCAAACTCTACTCTCTGTCACAATCCTTCTGCACATCAGTCTCCAACCTCTGCTCTCAGCAACGGTCCTTATGCACCCCAGTTTCCAACTTCTGTTCTCTGCAACAGCCCTTCTGTACCACAGTCTTCAACATCTGCTCTCTGTAACAGTCCTTCTGTACTGCAGTTTCGTACCTCTGCTCTCTGTAACAGTCCTTTTTGACCCCAGTCTCCCACCTGTGCTTTTGGTATCAGTCCTTCTGCACCCCAGTCTCCAAGCTTTGCTCTCTGTAACTTTCCTTCTGCACCTCAGTCTCCTAACTCTGCTCTCTGAAACAGTCATTCTGCACCTCAGTCTTCAACAACTGCTCTCTGCAACAGTCCCTCTGCACCCCAGTCTCCAACCTCTGCTCTTTGCAACAGTTTTTCTGCACCCAAGTATCAAACCTCTTCTTTCTTTATAAGTCCTTCTGCACCCGAGTCTTCAACCTATGTTCTATGTAACAGTCCTTCTGCACTTCAGTCTCCAAACTCTGCTCTCTGCAACAGTCCTTTTGCACCCCAATCTCAAACCTCTACTCTCTGCAACTGTCCATCTGCACACCAGTCTCAAACCTCTGCTCTGTGCAATAGTCCTTCTGCACCCAAGTCTCAAACCTCTACTCTCTTCAACAGTCCTTCTGCACCCCAGCCTCCAAACTCTACTTTCTGTATCAGTCCTTCTTCACTCAAGTCTCTAAACACTTCTCTCTGTAACAATCCTTCTACACCCAAGTCTCCAACCTCTGCACTCATCAACAGTCCTTCTGCACCTCAGTCTCCAAAACTCAGCTCTCTGCAAAGTTCTTTCTGCACCACAATCTTCAACATCTACTCTCTGTAACAGTCCTTCTGCACCTCAGTCTCCAAACTCTGCTCTCTGTAATATCCTTCTGTAAACCAGTCTCCAAACTCTGCTTTCTGTAACAGTAATTCTTAACCACGTCTCCGAACTCTGCTCTCTGTAACAGTCCTTCTGAACCAAAGTCTCCAACCTCTGCTCTCTGAAACATTCCTTTGGCACGCCCAGTCACCACATGCTGCTCTCTGTAAGGATCCTTCTGCACCCAAGTCTCCAAACTCTGCTCTCTGCAAAAGTGCTTCTGTACCCCAGTCCCCAACCTCAGCTCTCTGAAAGATCCTTCTGAACCCAAGTCTCCAAACTTTACTCTCTGTAACAATCCTTCTGCACATCAGTCTCCAACCTCTGCTCTCAGCAACGGTCCTTATGCACCCCAGTTTCCAACTTCTGTTCTCCGCAACAGCCCTTCTGTACCACAGTCTTCAACATCTGCTCTCTGAAACAGTCCTTCTGTACTGCAGTCTCGTACCTCTGCTCTCTGTAATGGTCCTTTTTGACCCCAGTCTCCCACCTGTGCTTTCGGTATAAGTCCTTCTGCACTCCAGTCTCCAAGCTCTTCTCTCTTTAACTTTCATTCTGCACCTCAGTCTCCAAACTCTGCTCTCTGAAACAGTCCTTCTGCACCTCAGTCTTCAACAACTGCTCTCTGAAACAGTCCTTCTGCACTCCAGTCTCCAACCTCTGCTCTCTGGAAAAGTCTTTCTATACCCCAGTCTCCATAATCTGCTCTCTGCAACGATTCTTTTGCATCCCAGTCTCCAACGTCTATTCTGCAACAGTCTTTCTGCAACCCATTCTCCAATTTCTGCTCTCTGTAGGATCATTCTGTACCCCAGTTTCCAACATCTGCTCTCTGTAACATTTCTTCTGCACCCCAGTCTCCAACCTCTGCTCTTTGCAATGGTCCCTCTGCACCCCAGTCTCCAACCTTGTTCTCAAAAACACTTCTTCTGTACCACAGTCTTCAACCTCTGTTCCTTGTAAGGGTCCTTCTTCACCCCAGTCTCCAACCTCTGCTTTCTGTAACAGTCCTTATGCACCACAGTCTCCAAACTCTGCTACATGTAAAAGTCCTTCTGCACCTCACTCTGCAATCTCTGCTCACTGCAACAGTTCTTCTCCATTACAGTCTTCAAGCTCTGCTCTTTGTAACAGTCCTTCTGTACTACAGTCTCCAACCACTGCTCTCTGCAATTTTCCCTCTGTACCCGAGTCTCCAACCTTGTTCTCAACAACAGTTCTTCTGTACCACAGTCTTCAACCTCTGTTCTCTGTAAGAGACTTTCTCCAACCCAGTCTCTAAACTCTGCTCTCTGTAACGGTCCTTCTGTACCTAAGACTCCAACCTCTGTTCCCTGAAAAAGTCCTACTGTGCCACAATCTCCAATCTCTGCACTCTGCAAAAGTCCTTATGCACCTCAGTGTCTAAAATCTTCTCTCTTTAAGAACCTTCTGAAACACAGTCTCTAATCTCTGCTTTCTGCAATGGTCCTTCTGCACCCAGTCTTCAAATTCTGATCGCTACAAGAGTTATTCTGCACCCCAGTCTAAAACCTCTGCTCTCTTTAACAGTCCTTCTGTACTGCAGTCTCCAAACTTTTTTCTCTATAAGGGTCCTTCTGCACCACATTCTTCAACCTCTGTTTTCTGTATCAGTCTTTTTGCACTACATTCCCGAAACTCTGCTGTCTGTATCAGGCATTCTGCACCTCAGTTTGCAACCTCTGCTCTCTGCAATAGTCCATATGCACCCCAGTCTCTAATTTCTGCTCTCTGCAACATTCCTTCTGCACCTCAGTCTCCAACATCTGCTGTCTGCAACAGTCCTTATCCAACCCAGTCTCCAAACTCTGCTCTCTGCAACAGTACTTCTACACCCCAGTTTTCAAACTGTATCTGTTGATTTTCACCACAGTCTCAAAACTCTTCCTTCTGTAACAGTCCTTCTGCAAGTCAGTCTGCAACCTCTGCTCTCTGCAACAGTCCTACTGCACCCCAGTCTCCAACCTCTGCTCTCTATAACAGTCCTTCTGTACTGCATTCTCCAACATCTGCTCTCTGTAAGGGTACTTCTACACCCGAGTCTCCAACCTCTGCTTTCTGTATCAGTCCTTCTGCACCCCAGTCTCACACCTGTGCTCTGTGTAACTGTCCCTCTGCACCTTAGTCTCCAACCTTTGCTCTCTGCTACAGTCCTTCTAGACCCCAGTCTCCAAACTCTGCTCTCTCTAACAATCCTTCTTCACCTCCATCTACAACCTCTGTTCTCTGCAATGGTCCTTCTGCACCTGAGTCTCCAACATTTACTCTCCATTACAGTGCTTCTACACATCAGTCTCCAACCTCTGCTCTATGTAAGATCCTTCTGCAACCCAGTCTCCACACTCTCCTCTCTGTAAAAGACCTTCTGCACCCAAGTTTCCAAACTCTGCTCTCTCTATCAGTCTTTCTGCACCCCAGTCTCCAACCTCTGCTCTCTGCAACGATCCCTCTGCACCCCAGTCTCCAACCTCTGCTCGCTGCAACAGTCCTTTTGCAAACCAATCTCCAACATCAGCTCTCTGCAACAGTTCTTCTGTACCTCAATCTGAAAACTCTGCTCTCTGCAATAATCCTTCTGCACCCGAGTCTCCAACTTCTGCTCTCTGTAACAGTTGTTCTGTACCTCAGTCTCCAACTTCTGCTTTTTATCAGTTCTGCACCCCTGTCTCCCACATCTGCTCTCTGTAAAAGTCCTTCTTCACCTAAGTCTTCAAACTCTGCTCTGTGTAACAGTTCTTCTGCACCCCAGTGTCCAACCTCTGCTCTCTGCAACGATCCTTCTGCATCCCAGTCTCCAAAATCTGGTCTCTGCAACAGTCCCTCTGCAAACAATTCTCCAACATCTTATCTCTGCAACAGTTCTTCTGCACCTCAGTCTGGAAACTCTGCTGTCTCCATCCATCCTTCAGCAGCCCAGTTTCCAAACTCTGCTCTCCGTAACAGTTCTTCTGCACCTCAGTCTCCAAACTCTGCTCTATGTAAGATCCTTCTGCAACCCAGTCTCCAAACTCTGCTCTCTCTAAGAGCCCTTCTTGACCCCAGTCTCCAACCTCTGCTCTCTGTAACAGGCCTTCTGCACCCCAGTCTCGAAACTCTGCTCTCTATATCAGTCCTTATGCACCCCAGTCTCAAACCTCTGCTATTTGTAACAGTCCTTCTGCATCTCAGTCTCCTACATCTGCTCTCTGCAACAGTCCTTCAGCACCCAAGATTCCAACTTCTGGTTTCTGCAACAGTCCTTGTACACCGCAGTCTCCAAGCTTTGGTATCTGAAACAGTCCTTCTTCACCTCAGTCTCCAAACTCTGCTCTCTGTAACAATCTCTCTGTGCCTCAGTCTCCAACATTTAGTCTCTGTAACAGTCCCTCTGCACCTCACTCTCTAACAACTGCTCTCTGTAAGTACCTTCTGCAACCCAGACTCCAAACTCTGCCCTCTGTAACAGTCCTTCTGCACACCTTCTCACAACTCTCCTCTCTGTAACAGGCCTTCTGAACCCCAGTCTCTAAAGTCTGTTTGCTATAACAATCTTTCTGCATCCCAATCTCCAACATCTGCTCTCTGTATCAGTCCTGCTGCACCTCGGTCTACAATCTCTGCTCTCTGTAAGATCCTTCTGCATCCTTGTCTAAAAACTCTGCTCTCTGTAACAGTCCTTCTTCACCTAAGTCTCCAAACTCTGTTCATTGCAACACTCCTTCTGCACCCCAGTCGCCACCCTCTACTCTCTGTAACAGTCCTTCTGTAACGCAGTCTTCAAACTCTTCTCTCTGTAACGGTCTTTCTGCACCCCAGTCTCCAAACTCTGCTTTCTGTAGCAGTAGTTCTGCACCCCAGTCTAAAACCTCTGCTCTCTGTAGAAGTCCTTCTGCACCTAATATCTAAACTCTGCTATCTGCAACAGTCCTTATGCTCCTCTGTCTCCAACCTCTTTTGTCTGCAAAATTCCTTCTACACCCCAGTCTGCAACGTGTGCTGTGTGTAACAGTCCTTCTGCAGCCAAGTCTCCAACTCTGCTCTCTGCAATGTTCCTTCTGTACCTCAGGCTTAAAACTCTGCTCTCTGCAACAGTCCTACTGAACCCCAGTCTCCAAACTCTGTTCTGTGTAACAGTCCTTCTCCACCTCAGTCTTCAACCTCTGCTCTCTGCAAGAGTCTTTCTGCACCCCAGTCTCCAACATCTGCTCTCTAAACAGTCCTTCTGCACTTCAGTCTCAAAAATCTGCTCTCTGCAACAGTCCTTCTAAACTCCAATTTCCAAACTCTTCTCTCTGCAACAATCCTTCTGCACCCCAGTCTCCACCCTCTTCCTCTGAAAGATCCTTCTGACCCCAGTTTCCAAACTCTGCTCTCTGTAATATTCCTTCTCCACGACAGTCTCCAACCTCTGCTTTCTGCAACGGTCCTGCTGCACCCCAGTCTCCAACCTCTGTACTCTGCAACACTCCTTCTGCTCCCCAGTCTCCAAACTCTGCTCTCTGTAACAGTTCTTCTGTACCGCAGTCTCCAAACTCTGCTCTCTGTAAAGGTCCTTTTGCACGCCAGTCTCCAACCTCTGCTTTCTTTGTCCGTCCATCTGAACCTCAGTTTCCAACCTCTGCTCTCTGCAAAAGTCCTTCTGCAACCCATTCTCCAACTTCTGCTCTCTGCACCGAACCTTGTGCACCCCAGTCTCCAACATCTGCTCTCTTCAAAAGTCCTTCTGCACCTCTGTCTGAAAATTTTGCTTTCTGCAACAATCCTTCTGCACCCCAGACTTCAACATCTGCTCTCTCTAACAGTCCTTATGCATCTCAGTCTCCAAACTCTGCTCTATGTAAGATTCTTGTGCAACACAGTCTCCAAATTTGCTCCCTGTAACAGTCCTTCTGCACCTCAGTCTCCAAACTATGCTCTCTACAACAGTCGATCTACACCTCAGTCTGAAACCTCTTCTTTCTACACGATCCATCTGAACCCCAGTCTCCAAACACTGCTCTCTGTAACAGTCTTCCTGCAGCTCAGTCTCCAAACTCTTCTCTCTGCAGCAATCATTCTACACCTCAGTCTCCAACATCTGCTCTCTGTAAGATCCTTCTGCAACCCAGTCTTTCAACTCTGCCCTCTCTAACATTCCTCTGCACCCCTTCTCTCAACTCTCCTCTCTGTAACAGGCCTTCTGCACCCCAGTCTCCAAAGTCTGTTCTCTATAACAAGACTTCTGAACCCCAGTCTCCAACCACTGCTCTGTGCAACAATCCTTCTGCGCCCCAGTCTCCAACCTGTGGTCTCTGCAACAGTGCTTCTGCACCTCAGTCTTAGAACGCTGTTCTCTGCTACGATCCTTTTGCACCTCAGACTTCAACCTCTATTCTCTGTAACAGTCCTTCTGCACCTGGGTCTCCAACATCTACTCTCTGTTAGATCCTTCTTCAACCCAGTCTCCGAACTCTGTGATCTGTAACAGTCCTTCTAAAGCCCTTCTCCACACTCTGCTCTCCGTAACAGGACTTCTGCAACCCAGTCTCTAATCTCTGCTCTCTGTAACAGTCTTTTTGCACCTCAGTCTCCGACCTCTTCTCTCTGTAACGATCCTTCTGCACCTAAGTCTCCAACGTCTCCTCTTTTAAACAGTCCTTCTGAACCTCAGTCTCCACATTCTGCTCTTGGAAACAGTCCTTCTTCACCCAAGTCTCCAGACTCTGCTCTATGCAACAGTCCTTCTACACCCCAGTCTTCAGCCTCTTCTCTGTGTAACAGTCCTTCTGAACCCCAGTCTCCAACCTCTGCTCTCTGTAACAATCCTTCTGCACAAAAGTCTCTAACCTCTGCTCTCTGTAACAATCCTTCTGCACCGTATTCTGAAACCTCTGCTCTCGGTTACAGTCTTTGTATACCGCAGTCTCCAAACACTGCTCTCTGTAACGGTCCCTCTCTACCCCAATTTCCAACCTCTGTTTCTGTAAAAGTCCTTCTGCACCTCAGTCACCAAACTCTGCTCTCTGTAACATTCCTGCTGCAAATCAGTCTCCAACCTCTTCTCTCTGTTACAGTCATTCTGCACCTCACTCTGAAACCTCTGCTCTCTGCACGATTATTCTGCACCCCAGTCTCTAATGACTGCTCTCTGTAATATTCGTCCTACACCACAGTCACCAACCACTGCTCTCTGTAAGATCCCTCTTCAACCCAGCCTCAAAACTCTGCCCTCTGTAACAGTCCTTCTGCAACCCAGTCTCCAACCTCTGATCACTGTTGCAGGCCTTATGCACCCCAGTCTCCAAACTCTGCTCTCTGAAACAGTCCTTCTGCACACCAGTATGCAACCTCTGCTCTCTGTATCGGTCGTTCTGCACCCCAGTATCACACCTCTGCTTTCTGTATCTTAATTCTTCACCACAGTTTCCAACGATTGTTCTGTATAACAATCCTTCTGCATCTCAGTCTCCAAACTCTGCTCTCTGAAACAGTCCTTCTGCACCCCAGTCTCCAAACTCTTCTTTCTGCAACATTCTTTCTGCACCCCAGTCTCCAACCTGTGCTCTCTGTAACAGTCCTTCTGCACCGCAGTCTCCCACCTCTTCTCTCTGTAAGGATCCTTCTGTAGCCCAGTCTCCACCTCTGCTCTCTTCAACGATTCTTCTGCAACTCAGTCTCCAACTTCTGCTCTCTTCAACCATCCTTCTGCACCTAAGATTCCACTTCTGCTCTCTGTAACTGTTTTTCTGAACCTCAGTCTCCAAACTCTGCTCTCTGCAACCATCCTTCTGCACCCCTTTCTCCAACCTCTGCTCTCTGCAACGATCCTTATGCACCTCAGTCTCCAACATCTGCTCTCTGCAACAGTCCTTCTGCACCCCAGTCTCCAACGTCTCCTCTCCTTAACACTTCTTCTGCACCCCAGTCTCCAAACTCTGTTCTCTGTAAGGTCCTTCTGCACCACAGTTTTCAAACTCTGTTCTCTGTAACATTCTTCTTCAACCCAGTCTACAACCTCTGCTTTCCTCAACGGTCCTGCAGCAACCCAGTCTACAACATCTGTTCTCTGCAACAGTCCTTCTACTTTCCAGTCTCAAACCTCTTCTCTCTGTAACAGTCCTTCTGTACCGCAGTCTCCAACCTCTTCTCTCTTTAACGGTCCTTCTGCACCCCAGTCTCAAAACTCTGCTTTCTGTATAAGTCCTTCTGAACCACGGATTCCAACCTCTGCTTTCTGTAACAATCCTTCTGCACCTTTATCTCCAACCTCTGAACTCTGCAACATTACTTCTGCACCCCATTCTCTAACCTCTGCTCTCTGTACCAGTCCTTCTGCACCCCATTCTCTAACCTCTGCTCTCTGCAACAGTCCTTCTGTACTACAGTCTCCAACCTCTGCTGTCTGTAACGGTTCTTCTGCACCCCAGAATCAACCTCTGCTTTCTGTATCACTAATTTTGCACCCCAGTCTCAAAACTTTGCTCTCTGTAACATTCTTTCTGCACCTTAGTCTCCAACCTCTGCTCTCTGCGACAGTTCTTCTGCACCCCAGTCTCCAAACTCTTCTCTCAGCAACAGTCTTCTGAACCCCAGTCTCCAACATCTGCACTCTGAAACAGTTCTTCTATAAACCATTCTCCAACCTCTGCTCTCTGTAACAGTTTTCCTGTATGGCAGTCTCCGAACTCTGCTCTCTGCAATAGTTCTTCTGCACCCCAGTCTCCAACCTCTGATTTCTGTATGAGTCCTTCTGAAACCAGTTTCCAAACTCTGCTCTAGGCAACAGTCCTTCTGCACCCCAGTATTCAACTTCTGTTCTCTGTAACAATCTTTCTGCACCTCAGTTTCCAAATTCTGACCTCTGCAATGGTCCTATTGTACCCCAGTCTCTAGCCTCTGTTCTCTGCAATGATCTTTCTGCACCCCAGTCTCCAACATCTGCTCTCTGAAACAGTTCTGGTGTACATCATTCTGAAAACTCTTAACTCTGCAAGGATCCTTGTGCACCACAGTCTCTGAAATCTGCTTTCTGTAACAGTCCTTCTGCACCTCAGTCTCCAACCTCTGCTCTCTGTAAGATCCTTCTGAAACCCAGGCACCAAACTCTGCCCTCTGTAACAGTCATTCTGCATCCTTTCACCAAACTCTGCTCTCTATAACAGGCCTTCTGCACCGCAATCTCCAACCTCTTTTCTCTGTAACAGTCCTTCTGCACCCCAGTCTCAAACCTCTGCTCTCTGCAAAGATCCTTCTGCACCCCAGTCTCCAACCTCTGTACTCTCCAACAGTTTTTCTGCACCTCAGTCTGAAAACTCAGTTCTCTGCAATGATTCTTCTGCACCCCAGTATCCAAACTCTGCTCTCTATAACAGTCTTGTTCCACCTCAGTCTCTAAACTCTGCTCTGAGTAAGATCCTTCTGCGACCCTGTCTTCAAACTCTGCTCTCTGTAATAGTCCTTGTGTACATCAGTCTGAAAACTCTGATCTCTGCAAGGATCCTTGTGCACCACAGTCTCTAAAATATTCTTTATGTAACAGTCCTTCTGCAACTCAGTCTATAACCTCTGCTCACTATAACAGTCCTTCTGAACCCCAGTCTGCAATCTCTTCTCTCTGTAAGATCCTTCTACACCCTAGTTTCCAAACTCTGCTCTCTGTAGCATTCCTTCTCCACCCGAGTCTCCAACCTCTGCTCTCTGCAACGGTCCTTCTGCACTACAGTCTCAAACCTCTGGTCTCGGCAACAGTCCTTCCAAACTCTGCTCTGGGTACATTTCTTCTGCACCTCAGTCCCCAACCTCTGCTTTATGTAAGATCTTTCTGCAACAAAATCTTCAAACTCTGCTCCCTGCAAAAATCCTTCTGCATCTCAGTCTCCAACCATTGCTCTCGGTAACATTTCTTCTGCACCTCAGTCTCCAACCTCTGCTTTATGTAAGACTTTCTGCCACCCAGTCTCCAAACTCTGCTCTTTGTAACATTCCTTCTGCACCCCAGTCTCTAAACTCTGCTCTCTGTAACAGTTTTTCTATACCACATTCTCCGACCTCTGGTCTCTGTAACGGTCCTTCTGCACCCCAATTTTCAACCTCTGCTTTCTGTAACAGTCCTTCTGCACCTCATTCTCCAAACTCTGCTCTCTGTAACAGTGCTTCTACACCTCAGTCTCCAACCTCTCTTTTCTGCAACAGTCCTTCTACACCTCAGTCTCAAAACTCTGCTCTCTGTAACAGTCCACCTGAACCTCAGTCTCCAACCTCTGCTCTCGGTAAGATCCTTCAAGAACCCAGTCACCAAACACTGCTCTGTATAACAGTCCTTCTGCAGTTGAGTCTCCAAACTCTCCTCTCTGTAACAGGCTTTCTGCAAACCAGTCGCCAAACTCTTCTCTTTGTAGCAAGCCTTCTGCATGCCAGTCTCCAAAATCTGCTCTCTGCAACGATCCTTCTGCACCTCATTCTCCAACATCAGCTCTCTGCAATGATCCAACTGCACCCCACTCTCCAACTTCTGATCTCTACAACAGTCCTTCTGCACCTATGTCTCCAAATTATGCTCTCTGTAAGATGCTTCTGCACCCCTGTATCCAATCTTTGCTTTCTGTAACAGTCCTTCTGCACCTCAGTCTCCTACATCTGCTCTCTCTAACAGTCTTTCTGCACCTCAGGTTCCCAACTTTGCTCTCTGTAAGATGTTTTTGAAACCAAGTCTTTAAACTCTGCACTCTGTAACAGTCCTTCTGCACAACAGTCTCCAACCTCTTCTTTCTGCAATGATTCTTCTCCACCCCAGTCTCCAAAACCTGCTCTCTGTAAAAGTCCTTCTGCACCCCAATTTCACAACTCTGCTTCCTGTAACAGTCCTTCTGCACCTGAGTCTCGAAACTGTAATCTCTGTACCAGTCCTTTTACACCCCAGTCTCCAAACTCTGCTCTCTGCAACAGTCATTCTATACTGCAGTCTTCAAACTCTGCTCTCTGTAACCGTCTTTCTGCAGCCCAGACTCCAATCTCTGCTTTCTATATCAGTCCTTCTGCACCCCAGTCTCTAAATTCTCCTCTCTCTAAGAGTCTTTCTGCACCTCAATATCCACCCTCTGCTCTCTGCAACACTCCATCTGCACCCCAGTCTCCAAAATCTGCTCTCTTCACCAGTCTTTCTGCACCCCAGTCTTCAACCTCTTTTTTCTGCAACAGTCCTTCTGCACCCCAGTCTGCAAACTCTGCTCTCTGTAACAATCCTTCTGCTCATCAGTCTCCAACCTCTGCTCTATGTAACAAGACTTCTGCACGTCAGTCTCCAACCTCTGCTCTCCGCAACAGTCCTTCTGCACTCCAGTCTCCAAACTCTGCTCTCTGCAACAGTCCTTCTGCAGCCCAGTCTCCAACCTCTGCTCTCTGCAACAGTCCTTCTGCACCTAAGTATCCAACCTCTGCTCTCTGTAAGATACTTCTGTACTCCAGTATCCAAACTCTGCTCTCTGTAACATTTCTTCTCCACCCCATTCTTTTACCTCTGCTTTTTGCAAATGTCCTGAAACACCCCAGTCTCCAACCTCCATCCTCTGCAACAGTCCTTCTGCTCCCCAGTCTCCAACATCTGATCTCCGGAACGGTCTTTCTGCACCACAGTCTTCAAACTCTGCTTTCTGTATTAGTCCTTCTGAACCCCAGTCTCAAACCTCTGCTCTCTGTATCTATCCTTCTGCACCTCAGTCTCCAACCTCTGCTCTCTGTTACAGTTTTTCTATACTACAGTCTCCAAACTCTGGTCTTTCTTAGGGTTTTTTGCACACCAATTTCCAACAACTTCTTTCTGTAACAGTCCTTCTGCACCTCAGTCTCCAAACTCTGCTCTCTGTAACAGTCCTTCTACACCTCAGTCTCAAAAATCTGCTCTCTGTAACAGTCCATCTGCACCTCAGTCTGATATCTCTTCTCTCTGCACGAAACTTCTGCACCCCAGTCTCCAACCACTGCTCTCTGTAACAGTCCACCTGCACCTCAGTCTCCAACCTTTGCTCTCTGTAAGATCCTTCACGAACTCAGTCTCCAAACTGTGCTCTCTATAAGAGTCCTTCTCACCACAGTCTCCCACCTCTCCTCTCTGTAACAGGCCTTCTGCACGAGAGTCTCCAATGTCTGCTCTCTGTAGCAGGCCTTCTGAACCCCAGTCTCCAACCACTGCTCTCAGTAACAGTCCACCTGCATCTCAGTCTCTAACCTCTGCTCTCTGTAAATTCCATCTGAAAATCAGCCTCCTAACTCTGCTCTCTATAAGAGTCCTACTGCACCCCAGTCTCCATCCTCTTCTCTCTTTTACAGGCCTTCTGCACTCCAGTCTCCAAACTCTGCTCTCTGTAGCAGGCCTTCTGCACCCCAGTCTCCAACCTCTGCTTTCTGCAACGATCCTTCTGCATCCCAGTCTTCAACCTCTTCTCTCTGCCATTATCTTACTGCACCCCAGTCTCCAACCTCTGATCTCTGCAACAGTCCTTCTGCAACTCAGTCTCCAACTTCTGCTCTCTGTAAGATCCTTCTGCACTTCTGACTCCAAGCTCTGCTTATTGCAACGATCCTTCTGCACCCCAGTGTTCAAACTCTGATCTATGTAACAAAATTTTGCAACTCAGTCTCAAACCTCTGCTCTCTCCAACAGTCTTTCTGCACCCCAGTCTCCAACTTATGCTCTCTCTAAGAGTCCTTCTGCAACATTCCTTCTTCAGCCCATTCTCCATCCTCTGCTCTCTGCAACAGTCCTTCTGCACCCCAGTCTCCATCCTCTGCTCTCTGCAACAATCCTTCTGCACCCCAGTCTCCATCCTCTGCTCTCTGCAACAGTCCTTCTTCACCCCAGTCTCCAAACTCTGCTCTCTGTAACAATCCTTCTGCACATCAGTCTCCAAACTCTATTCTCTGCAACGGTCCTTCTGCACCTAAGTCTCCAACCTCTACTCTCTGTAACAGTGCTTCTGCACTTCACTCTTCAACCTCTGCTCTATGTAGATCCTTCTAAAACCCAGTCTCAAACCTCTGCTCTCGGTATCTATTATAATGCACCTCAGTCTCCAAACTCTGCTCTCTGTTACAGTTTTTCTATACTGCAGTCTCCAAACTCTGGTTTCTGTTACGGTCATTCTGCAACCCAATTTCATACCACTTCTTTCTAAAACAGTCCTTCTGCACCTCAGTCTCCAAACTCTGCTCTCTGTAACAGTCCTTCTACACCTCAGTCTCCAACCTCTGCTCTCTGTAACAGTCCTTCTGCACCTCAGTCTGACACCTCTGATCTCTGCACAATCCTTCTGCACCCCAGTCTCCAAACACTGCTCTCTGTATCAGTCCACCTGCACATAGTCTCCAATCTCTGCTCTCTGTAAGATTCTTCCAACCACTTCTTTCTATAACAGTCCTTCTGCACCCCAGTCTTGAAAATCTGCTCTCTGTAACAGTCCTTCTTCACACCAGTCTCCAAACTCTGCTCTCTGCAAACATCCCTCTTAACCCCAGTCTCCAACCTCTGCTCTCTGCAACAGTCCTTCTGCACCACAGTCTCCAACAACTGCTCTCTGCAACAGTTTTTCTGCACCTGTCTGAAAACTCTGCTGTCTTCAACGAACTTTGTGCACCCCAGTCTCCTACCTCTGCTGCCTGTAACAGTCCTTCTGCACCTCATTCTCCCAACTCTGCTTTCTGTAAAATACTTCTGCAAACCAGTGTTTAAACTCTGCACTATGTAACCGTCCTTCTGCACAAGAGTCTCCAACCTCTGCTCTCTGTAACAGGACTTCTGCATCCACTCTCAAAAATCTGTTCTCTGTAACAGGTGTTCTGCACCCGAGTCTCCAAAATCTTCTCTCTGCAACGATTCTTCTCCATACCAGTCTCCAACCTCTGCTCTCTGCAACAGTCCTTTTGCACCACACTTTCCAACCTCTGGCTCTGTAGGATCCATCGGAACCCCACTCTCCAAACTCTGATCTCTGTAACAGTCCTTCTGCACACCAGTCTCCAACCTCTACTCTCTGTAACAGTCCTTCTGAACCTCAGTCTCTAAACTCTGTTCTCTTAACCAGTCCTTCTGCACCACATTCTCCAAACTCTGCTCTCTGCAACAGTCCTCATCACCTCAGTCTCTAACATTTGCTTTCTGCCACAGTACTTCTCACTCCAGTTTCCAAACTCTGCTTCCTGCAATGATCCTTCTGGACCCCAGTCTCCAAAGTCTGCTCTCTGCAGAGTCCTTCTGCACCAGAGTTTCTAACCTCTGATCTCTGTAACAATCCTTCTGCACCTCAGTCTCTAAACTCTGTCCTCTGCAAGGGTCCTTCTGCAAATCAGTCGCCAACCTCTACTCTCTGTAACAGTCCTTCTGCACGTCAGTCTGCAACCTCTGCTATCTCTAAGATTCTTCTGCAACCCAGGCTCCAAACTCTGCTCTCTGTAACAGTGCTTCTGCACACAAGTCTCCAACCTCTGCTCTCTACAATTATCCTTCTTCATCAAAGTCTACAAACTTTGCTTTCTGCAACAGTCCTTCTGCACCCCAGTCTCCAACACCTACTCTCTGCAAAAGTCTTTCTGCCCCTCAGTCTTAAAACTTTGATCTCTGCAAAGAACCTTCTGCACCCCAGTCTTCTACTTCTGCTCTCTGTAACAGTCCTTTGCACCTCATTATCATAACTCTGCTCTCTGTAAGATCCTTCTACAACCCAGTCTTTAAACTCTGTACTCTGTAACAGTCCTTCTGATCAACAGTATTCAAACTCTGCTCTCGGTAACAGGACTCTGCTCTCTGAAAGAGGCCTTCTGCACCCCATTCTCCAACCTCTTCTCTCTGTAACGATTCTTCTCCCCCCAGTCTCCAACCTCGGCTCTCTGCAAGAGTCTTTTTGCACCCCAGTCTCAAAACAGTGCTCACTGTAAGATCCACCTGAACCCCAGTCTCCAACCTCTGCTCTCTGTAACAGTCTTTTTGCACCCCAGTCTCCAACATATGCTCTCTGCAACATTCCTTCTGCAGCACAGTCTCCAACATCTGCTCTCTGCAACAGTCCTTTTGCAGCCCATTGTGCAACCTCTGCTTTCTGCAACAGTCCTTCTGTAGCCCAATCTCCAACGTCTGCTCTCTGCAACAGTCTTTCTGCACCTCAATCTCTTACCTCTGCTCTCTTTAACAGTCCTACGGTACTCCAGTCTCCAACCTCTGCTCTCTGCAACAGTCCTTCTGCACCCCAGTCTCCATCCTCTGCTCTCTGCAACCGTACTTCTGCACCCCAGTCTTCAAACTCTGCTCTCTGCAACAATCTTTCTTGACCCCAGTCTCCAACCTCTACTCTCTGGAAGAGTCCTTCTGCACCACAGTCTCCAACCTCTGCTCTCTGTAACATCCATCTACACTCCAGTTTCCAAATTCTGCTCTCTGTAACATTGCTTCTCCAAACCAGTTTTTAACCTCTGCTTTCTGCAAGTGTCCTGCAGCACACCAGTCTTCAACCTCTGTCCTTTGCAACAGTGCTTCTGCTCCCCAGTCTCCAATATCTGCTTTCTGTAACAGTCCTTCTGCACCTCAGTCTCCAAACTCTGCTATTCTAACAGTACTTCTACACTTCAGTCTCCAACCTCTGCTCTCTGTAACAGTCCTTCTGCACCTCAGTCTAACACTTCTCCTCTCTGCATAGTCCTTCTGCACCTAAGTCTCCAACCACTGATCTCTGTAACAGTCCACCTGCACCTCAGTCTCCAAACTCTGCTCTTTGTAAGATACTTCAGGAACCCAGTCTCCAAACTCTGCTCTCTATAACTGTCCTTCTACACCCCAGTCTCCAACCTCTTCTCTCTGCAATGATTTTTCTCCACCCCGGTCTTCAACATCTGCTCTCTGCAACAGTGCTTTTGAACCCCAGTCTCCAAACTCTGCTCTCTGTAAGATCCATCTGAACCCCAGTCTCCAACTTATGCTCTCTTTAAAATTCCTTCTACACCCAAGTATTCAAACTCTGCTCTCTGTAACAGTCCTTCTGCACCTCATTCTTCAATCTCTGCTCTCTTTAACAGTCCTTCTGCACCCCAGTCTCTAAAATCTGCTCTCTGCAACATTCTTTCTTCTCCTCAGTCTCCGAGATCTGCTCTCTATAACAGTCCTTCTGTACCGCAGTGTCCAAACTCTGCTCTCTGTTTCAGTTCTTCTACACCCCTGTCTCAAGACTCTGCTTTCTGTATCAGCCTGTCTGAACATCAGTCTCCAACCTCTGTTCTCTGTATCCATCCTTCTGCACCTCAGTCTCCAACTTGTGCTCTCTGTAAGAGTCCTTCTGCATCCCAGTCTCCAGCCTCTGCTCTCAGTAACAGTCCTAAACCGCAGTCTCCAAACTCTGCTCTTTTTAACGGTCCTTCTGCATGCCAATTTTTAACCTCTGCTTCCTGTAACAGTCCTTCTACACCTCAGACTGAAACCTCTGCTCTCTGCATGATCCTTCTGCACCCTAGTCTCTAACCACTGCTCTCTGTAACAGTACACCTGCACATCAGTCTCTAAACTCTGCTCTCTGTAAGATCCTTCAGCAACCCAGTCTCCAAACTCTGCTCTCTATAACAGTCCTTCTGCACCCCAGTCTCCAACCTCTCCTCTCTGTAGCAGGCCTTCTGCACCCCAGTCTTAAAACTCTGCTCTCTGCAATGATCCTTCTGCATCCCAATCTCCAACTTCTGCTCTCTGCAATGATCCTACTGCACCCCAGTCTCCAACCTCTGATCTCTGCAACAGTTCTTCTGCACCTCAGTCTCCAACTTCTGCTCTCTGTAAGATCCTTCTGCATCCCTGTCTTTAAGATGTGCTATTTACAATGATCCTTCTGCACCCGAATCTCCAACCTCTGTTCTATGTAACAGGACTTTTGCATCTCAGTCTCCAACCTCTGCTCTCTGCAACAGTCCTTCTGCACCCCAGTCTCTAAATTCTGCTGTCTGTAACAGTCCTTCTATACTGCATTCTGCAACGTCTACTCTCTGTAACGTTCTTTCTGCACACGATACTAGAGTCTCTGCTTTCTGTATCAGTCCTTGTGCACCACAGTCTCTAACTTCTGCTCTAAGTGTCCTTATGCATTTCAGTCTCCAACCTCTGCTCTCTGCAACAGTCCTTCTGCACCCCAGTCTCCAAACTCTGCTCTCTGTAACAATCCTTCTGAACCTAAGTCTGCAAAATCTGTTCTCTGCAACGGTCCTTCTGCACCTCAGTCTCCAACCTATACTCTCTGTAACAGTACTTCTGCACTTTAGTCTCCAACCTCTGCTCTCTGTGGGATCCTTCGCCAACCCAGTCTCCCAACTCTGCTCTCTGTAACATTCCTTCTGCACACCGGCCTTCAATCTCTTCTCTCTGCAATGATCATTCTTAACCCCAGACTCCAACCTCTGCTCTCTGCAACAGTCCTTCTACACCCCAGTCTCCAACAACTGGTTTCTGCAACAGTCCTTCTGCACCACAGTCTGAAAACTCTGCTGTCTGAAATGAACATCCTGCACCTCTGTCTCCTACCTCTGCTGTCTGTTAAAATCCTTTTGCACCTCAGTCTCCGACATCTGCTCTCTGTAAGATCCATCTGAACCCCAGTCTCCAACATCTGCTCTCTGTAACAGTCCTTCTGCACCTCAGTCTCTAAACTTTGCTCTCTGCAACAGCCTTCTGCATCCCAGTCTGCAAACTCTGCTCTCTGCAACGATCTTTCTGGACCCCAGTCTCGAACGTCTGCTCTCTGCAACAGTCCGTCTGCACCACAGTCTCCAACCTCTGCTCTCTGTAACATCTTTCTGCACTCCAGTTTCCAAACTCTGCTCTTTCTAACATTCCTTCACTACCCTAGTCGCCAACCTTGGCTTTCTGCAAGGGTCCAGCCGCAACCCAGTCTCCAAAATCTGTCCTCTGCAACAGTCCTTCTGCTCCCCAGTCTCCAATATCTCCTCTCTGTAACAGTCCCTCTGTACCGCATTCACCAAACTCTGCTCTCTGTAATGGTCCTTCTGGACCCAAGTCTCCAACCTCTGCTTTCTGTATCAGTCCTTCTGAACCCCAGTGTCCAACCTCTGCTCTTTGTGTCTATCCTTCTTCACCTCAGTCTCCAACCTGTGCTTTCTGTAACAGTCCTTCTGAACCCAAGTATACCAACTCTGCTCTCTGTAACAGTCCTTCTACACCGTAGTCTCCATCCTCTGATCCCTGTAACGGTCCTTCTGCACCCCAATTTACAACCTCTGCTTTCTGTAATAGTCTTTCTGCACCTCAGTCTGAAACTTCTGCTCTCCACGATCCTTCTGAACCCCGGTCTCCAACCACTGCTCTCTGTAACAGTCCACCAGCACCTTAGTTTCCAACCTCTTCTATCTGTAAGATCCTTCAGCAACCCAGTCTTCAAAATCTGCTCTCTTTACCAGTCTGTCTGCACCCCAGTCTCCTACCTCACCTCTCTGTAACACGCCTTCTGCACGCAAGTCTTTAGCCTCTACTCTCTGCAATGATCCTTCTGCACCACAGTCTATAATCTCTGCTCTCTGCAAATATCCTACTGCACCCCAATCTCCAACCTCTGATCTCTACAACAGTCTTTCTGCACCCCAGTCTCCAAAATCTGCTCTCTGTAAGATCCTTCTGCACCGCTCTCTCCAACCTCTGCTCTCTGTAACAGTCCTTCTGCACCCCAGTCTCCAACCTCTGCTCTCCTAAGGAGTTCTTCTGCACCCCAGTCTCCAAACTCTGCTCCCTGCAACAGTCCTTCGGCACCCTAGTTACCAACATCAGCTCTCTTTTACAGTCCTTCTGCACCCCAGTCTCCAAACTCTGCTCTCTGTAAGAGTCCTCCTGTACTGCAGAATCCAACATCTGCTCTCTGTAACGGTCTTTCTGCACCCCAGACTCCAATCTCTGCTTTCTGTATCAGTCCTTCTGCACCCCAGTCTCTAACCTCTGCTCTCTATAAAAGTCCTTATGCACCCCAGTCTCCAAAATCCGCAATCTGCAACAGTCTTTCTGCACCCCAGTATCCAATCTCTGCTCTCTGTAACAATCCTTGTGCATCTCAGTCTCAAAACTCTGTATTCTGCAACGTTACTTCTGCACCTCAGTCTCCAACATCTACTCTCTGTATCAGTCTTTCTGCACCAGATTCTTCAACCTATGCTCTCTGTAGAATCCTTCTCCAGCCCAGTCTCCAAACTCTGCTCTCTGTAACAATCCTTCTGCACAGCAGTCGCCAACCTCTGCTCTCTGCACCGATCCTTCTTCACCCCAGTCACCAACCTCTGCTCTCTGCAACAGTCCTTCTGAATACCAGTCTCCAAACTCTGCTCTCTGTAACTGTTCTTCTGCACCTCAGTCTCCAAACTCTGCTCTCTATAACAGTCCATCTGCACCTCAGTCTCTAAAATCTGCTCTCTGCAATGATCCTTCTAAACCCCAGTCTCCAAATTCTGCTCTGGGAAACAGTCCTTTGCACCACATCTCCAGACTCTTCTCTCTGTAAGATCCTTCTGCACTCCTGTTTCCAAACTGGGCTCTCTGTAACATTTTTTCTCAACCCCAGTCTCCAACTTCTGTCCTCTGCAACAGTCCTGTGCTCCCCAGTCTCCGAGATCTGCTCTGTGTAACAGTACTTCTGTACTGCAGTCTCCAAACTCTGCTGTCTGTAACGGTCTTTCTACACCCCAATTTCCAAACTCTGCTTTTTGTAACAGTCCTTCTGCACCTCAGTCTCCAACCTGTGCTCTCTGTAACATTTCTTCTGCACCCCAGTCTCCAACCTCTGCTCTCTGCATTGGTACCACTTAACCCCAGTCTCCAACCTTATTCTCTACAACAGTCCTTTTGTACTGCAGTCTCCAACCTCTGTTCTCTGTAAGAGACCTTTTGAAACCCAGTCTCCCACCTCTACTTTCTATATCAGTCCTTCTGCACCACAGTCTCCAAACTCTGCTCTCTGTAACACTCCTCTGTACCCCAATCTCCAACATCTGCTCTCTATAATGGTCCTTCTGCACCTCAGTCTCCAACATCTTCTCTCTGCAACACTCCTTCTGAACCCCAGTCTTCTAACTTTGCTCTCTGCAACAGTTTTTTCTGCACCTCAGTCTTTAACCTGTGCTCTCTGTAAAAGTCCTTCTGCACCCCAGTCTCCAAACAGTGCTCTCAGTAAAAGTCTTTCTGCACCACAGTCTCCAACCACTGATTTCTCTAACAATCCTTCTAAACCCCAGTCTCCAAACTCTGCTCTCTGCAACGATCCTTCTGCACCCCAGTCTCCAAAGTGTGCTCTCTGTAAAAGGCCTTCTGCACCACAGTCTCAAACTATGCGCTCAGTAAAAGTCTTTCTAAACCCTAATCTCAAACCTCTGCTCTCTTTAGCAGTCTTTCTACACCCCATTCTCCATACTCTGCTCACCCCAAGGATACCTCTGCACCCCAGGCTCCATCCTCTGCTCTCTGCAAATTTCCTTTGCACCCCAGTCTCCAGCATCTGCTCTCAGCAACAGTCCTTCTCCACCCCAGTCTCCAAAAATCTGCGCTCTGTAACAGTCCATCTGGACCCCAATCTCCAACCTCTACTCTCTGCAACAGTCCTTCTACAACCCCAGTCTAAAACCTCTGATCTCAGCAAAAGTTTTTCTGCACCCCAGTCTCCGAACTCTTCTCTCTGTAACTATACTTCTGCACCTCAGTCTCAAACATCTGCTCTTTGCAAGGGTCCTTCTGCACCTCAGTCTCCAAACTCTGCTCTCTGTAAGATCATTCTGACACCAGTCTACAACTCTGCTCTGTAACAGGCCTTCTTCACCCCATTCTCCAACCTCTGCTCTCTGTATCAGTCCATCTGCACCCCAGTCTCCAACCTCTGCTCTCTGCAACGAACCTTCTGAACCCCAGTCTCCAAACTCTGCTCACTGCAACAGTCCTTGTGCAACCCAGTCTCCAACCTCTGCTCTCTGCAACAGTTCTTCTGTACCTCAATCTCCAATCTCTGCTCTATGCAACACTCCTTCTGTGCACAAGTCTCTAACATCTTGTCTCTTAAACAGTCCTTCTACACCCAAATCTCCAACCTCTGCTCTCTGTAACACTCTTTCTGTACCTCTGTCTCCTAACTCTGCTCTCTGTAAGACCCTTCTGAAACCCAGTGTGCAAACTCTGCTCTCTGTAACAGTCCTTCTGTACCCCAGTCTCCAACCTCTGCTCCCTGTAACAGGCATTCTGCATCCAGCATCCAACCTCTGCTCTTTGTAAGAGGCCTTCTGCACCCCAGTCTCCAACCTCTACTCTCTGCAACGATTCTTCTGCACCCCAGTCTCCTACATCTCCTCTGTGAAACAGTCCTTTTGCATCCCAGTCTCCAAACTCTGTTTTCTGCAACAGTCCTTCTACACCCAAGTCTCCAAACTCTGCTCTCTGTAACAGTCCTTCTGTATCAGAGTCTCCAAACTCTGCTCTCTGTAACGGTCCTTCTCACCCCCAGTCTCCAACATTTGCTTTGTTTGTCAGTGCTTCTGCACCCCAGTATCCAACGTCTGCTCTCTGTAACAGTCCTTCTGCACCTCATTCTCCAACCTCTGCTTTCAGCAACTGTCCTTCTGAACCCCAGTCTTCAACCTCTGCTCTCTGTATCTTTCTTTCTGCACCCCAGTATCAAACGTATGCTCTCTGAAAAAGTCCGTCTTCACCCCAATCTCCAACCTCTGCTCTCTGTAATGATCCTTCTGCACCCCAGTCTCAAACATCCGCTCTCTGTAACAGTCCTTCTGCACCGGAGACTCCAAACTCTTTTCTCTGTAAGATGGTTCTGAAACCCATTCTACAACATCTGCTATCTGTAACTGTCCTTCTGCACTCCAGTCTTTAACCTCTACTCTCTGCAACAGTCCTTCTGCAGCTCAGTCTCCAAACTCTGCTTTCTGCAACAGTCCTTCTGCACCTAAGTCTTCAACCTCTGCTCTCCGCAACATTCCTTCTGCATTCCAGTCTCCAAACTGTGCTCTCTGTAAAAGTCTTTCTGCACCCCAGTCTCCAAACTCTGCTCTCTCTAAGGATCCTTCTGCACCCCAGTCTCGAACCTCTGCTCTCTGCAACGATCCTTCTGCACCCCAGTCTCAAATCTCTGGTCTCTGCAACAGTCCTTGTGAACCCCAGTCTCCAATATCTGCTTTGTTCAACAGTTCTTCTGAACCTCAGTCTGAAAACTCTGCTCTCTGTAATCCTCCATCTGATACCCAGTCTCCAAACTCTGCTCTCTGTAACAGTCCTTCTGTACCTCAGTCTCCAATCTCTGCTCTCTGTAAGATCCTTCTGAACCTCAGTCTCCAACTCTGCTCTGTAACAGGCCTTCTTCACCCCAGTCTCCAACCTCTGCTCTCTGCATCAGTTCACCTGTACCCAAGTCTCAAACCTCTGCTCTCTGCAACGATCCTTCTGAACCCCAGTCTCCAACCTCTGCTCGCTGCATCAGTCCTTGTGCAACCCAGTCTCCAACCTGTGCTCTCTAAAACAGTTCTTCTGTACCTCAATCTTCAATCTCTGCTCTATGCAACAATCCTTCTGTGCACAAGTCTCTAACATCTGCTCACTTAAATAGTCCTACACCCCAGTCTCCCACCTCTGCTTTATGCAACAGTCTTTCTACACCCCAGTTTCCATACTCTGATCGCCCCAACGATCCTTCTGCTCCCCAATCTCCAAACTCTGTTCTCTACATCAGTTGTTCTGCAACCCAGTCTCCAACCTCGGCTATCTGTAACAGTCTTTCTGGTCCACAGTCTCCAACCTCTGTTCTCTGTAAGGGTCCTTATGCACCCCAGTATCCAACTTCTTCTTTCTGTATCAGTCGTTTTGAACCAGAGTCACCAAACTCTGCCCTCTGTAACCGTCCTCCTGCAACTCAGTCTGCAACCTCCGCTCTCTGCAACAGTCCTTCTGCACCCCAGTCTCCAAAATCTGCTCTCTGCAACAGTCATTCTCTCCCGAGTCTCCAAACTTTGGTCTCTGTAACAGTCCTTCTGTACTTCATTCTACAACCTCTGCTCTCTGTAATGGTACTTCTGCACCCGAGTCTCTAACCTATGCTTTCTGTGTCAGACCGTCTGCACCCCAGTCTCCAACCTGTGCTCTGTTTAACTGTCCTTCTGCACTTTAGTCTCCAACTTCTGCTCTCTGCTACAGTCCTTCTAGACCCCAATCTTCAACCTCTACTCTCTGCAACAATCCTTCTACATTTCAGTCTAAATCCTCTGCTCTCTGCAACAGTCTTTCTGCACCCCAGTCTCCAACCTCTGCTCTCTGTATCAATCCTTCTGCACCTTAGTCTTCAAACTTTGCTCTCTGCAACTATCCTTCTGCACCCCATACTGAAACCTCTGCTAGCTACAACAGTCCTTGTGAAGCCCAGTCTCCAACATCTGCTTTCTGCAACAGTTCTTCTGTACCTCAGTCTGAAAACTCTGCTCTCTTCAATAATCCATCTGCACCCCGTCTCAAAACTCTGCTCTCTGTAACAGTCCTTTTGTAACTCAGTCTCCAATCACTGCTCTCTTCAACAGTCCTTCTACACCCCAAATCTCCATACTCTGATCGCCCCAACAGTCCTTCTGCACCCCAGTCTCCAAACTCTGTTCTCTACATCGGTTCTTCTGCAACGCAGACTCCAACCTCTGCTCTCTGTAACAGTCCTTCTGTACCACAGTCTCCAACCTCTGTTCTCTGTAATGGTCCTTATGCACCTCAGTATCCATTCTCTGCTTTCTGTATCAGTCGTTTTGAACCACAGTCTCCAAACTCTGCCCTCTGTAACCATCCTTCTTCAACTTAGTCTGCAACCTCTGCTCTCTGCAAGAGTTCTACTGCAACCCACTCTCCATTTTCTGTTCTCTGAAACAGTCCTTTTGCACCCCTGTCTCAAACATCTGCTCTCTGCAACAGTCATTCTGCAACCCAGTCTCCAAACTTTGCTCTCTGTAACAGTCCTTCTGTACTGCATTCTCCAACCTCTGCTCTCTGTAAGGGTACTTCTTCACCAGAGTCTTCAACCTCTGCTTTCTGTGTCAGTCCTTCAGCAATCCAGTCTCCAATCTCTGCTCTGTGTAACTGTCCTTCTGCACCTTAGTCTCCAAACTCTGCTCTCTGCTACAGTCTTTCTGGACCCCAATCTCCAACCTCTACTCTCTGCAACAGTCCTTGTACATCCAAGTCTAAAACCTCTGCTCTCTGCATCAGTCCTTCTGCACCCCTGTCTCCAACCTCTGCTCTCTGTGACAATCCTTCTGCACCTCAGTCTCCAAACTCTGCTCTCTGCAATGGTCCTTCTGCACTTCAGTCTCCAACCTCTACTCTCTGTAACAGTTCGTCTGCACCTCAGTCTCCCTTCTCTGCTCTCTGTAAGATCCTTCTGCAACCCAGTCTCCATCCTCTGCTCTCTGTATCAATCCATCTGTACCCCAGTCTCCAACGTCTGCTATCCGTAACTGTCCTTCTGCACCCCAGTCTTTAACCTCTGCTATCTGCAACACTCCTTCTGCACCTCAGTCTCCAAACTCTGCTTTCTGCAACAGTCCTTCAGCACTCAAGTCTCCAACCTTTTTTCTCCACAACATTCCTTCTGCACCTCTTCTCCAACCTGTGCTCTCTGTAAAAGTTTTTCTACACCCCAGTCTCCGAACTCTGCTCTCTGTACAGATCCTTCTGCACCCCAGTCTTGAACCTCTGCTCTCTGCAATGATCATTATGCACCTCAGTTTCCAACCTCTGCTCTCTGCAACGATCCTTCTGCACCCCAGTTTCAAACCTCTGCTCTCTGAAACAGGCCTTCTCCAACCCAGTATCCAACCTCTTCTCTCTTTAACGATTCTTCTCCACCCCAGTCTCCAACATCTGCTCTCTGCAACAGTCTTTTTTCACCCCAGTCTCCAAACTCTGCTCTCTGTAAGATCCATCTGAACGCCAGTATCCAACCTCTGCTCTCTGTAACAGTCTTTTTGCACCCCAGTCTCCTAACTCTGCTCTCTGTAACAGTCACTCTGCAACCCAGTATCTAAAATCTGCTCTCTGAACCAGTCCTTCTGCACCCCAGTCTCCAAACTTTAATCTCTGCAACAGTCCTTCTGCACCCCAGTCTCCAAACTCTGCTCTCTGCAACGATTTTTCTGGACCCCTGTCTCCAATGTCTGCTCTCTGTAAGATCCTTCTGCACTCCAGTTTCCAAACTATGCTCTCTGTAACATTCTTTCTAAACCCCTACTACACCCCAGTCTCCAAACTCTGCTTTCTGTATCAGTCTGTTTGAACCCCAGTCTCCAACCTCTGTTCTCTGTATCTATTCTTCTGCACCTCAGTCTCCAACCTGTGCTCTATGTTAGAGTCCTTCTGCACCCCAGTCTCCAACCTCTTTTCTCGGTAACAGTCCTATACCGCATTCTCCAAACTCTACTCTCTGTAATGGTCCTTCTGCACCCAAATTTCCAAACTCTCTGTAAAAGTCCTTCTTAAACTCAGACTCCAACCTCTGCTCAATGTAACAATCCTTCTTCAAATCAGTCTCCAAAAACTGCTCTCTGTAACACTCCACCTGCACCTCAGTCTCCAAACTCTGCTCTTTGTAAGATCCTTCTGCAACCCAGTCTCCAAATACTGCTCTCTATAACAGTTCTTCTACACCCCAATCTCCAACTTCTGCTCTATCTAAGTGTCCTTCTGCACCACAGTCTCCAACCTCTGCTCTCTGAAACAGTCCTTCTGCACCCCAGTCTCCAACCTTTGTACTCTGTAACAGACCTTCGGCACCCCAGTCTCCAAACTTTGTTCTCTGCAACAGTCTTTCTGCACCCCAGTCTCAAATCTCTGCTCTCTGTAACAGTCCTTCTGCACCCCAGTCTCCAAACTATGATCTCTGTAACAATCCTTCAGCATCTCAGTCTGCAACCTCTGATCTATGTAAAAGGACTTCTGCACCTCAGGTTCCAAACTTTGCTCTCTGCAACAGTCCTTCTACACTCCAGTCTCCAACCTCTGCTCTCTGCAACAGTCCATCTGCACCCCAATGTCCAAACTCTGCTCTCTGCAACAGTCGTTCTGCAACACAGTCTCCAAACTCTGCTATTTGTAAGATCCTTCTGTACTCCAGTTTCCAAACTCTGCTCTCTGTAACATTCCTTCTCCACTCCAGTCTTTAACCTCTGCTTTCAGCAAGTGTCCTGCGGCACCCCAGTCTCCAACGTTTGTCCTCTGCAACAGTACTTCTACTCTCGAGTTTCCAAACTTTGCTCTCTGTAACAGTCCTTCTTTAGCTCAGTCTCCAACCTCTGCTCTCCGTAACGTGCCTTCTGCACCCAGTCTCCAAACTCTGCTTTCTATATCCGTCCTTCTGAACCTCAGACTCTAACCTGTGCTCTCTGTAACATTCCTTCTGCAACCCAGTCTCCAAACAAGGCTCTCTGTAACAGTTTTTCTATACAACAATCTTCAAACTCTGGTCTCTGTAACAATCCCTCTCTACCCCAATTTCCAACCTCTTCTTTCTGTAACAGTCCAACTGCACCTCCGTCTCCAAATTCTGCTCTCTGTAAGATCCTTCTGCAACCCTGTATTTAACCTCTGCTCTCTGTAACTATCCTTCTGCACCCGAGTCTCCAAACTCTGCTCTCTGTAACACGACTTCTGCACCTCAGTCTTCAACCTATAGTCTCTGCAACAGTCATTTTGCACCCCAGTTTCCAAACTCTGCTCTCTACAACAGTCCTTCTGCACCTCAGTCTCCAACCTCTGCTCTCTACAATGGTCATTATGCACCCCAGTCTCCAACATCTGTTTTCTGCAACAGTCCTTCTTCACCTCAGTCTCCAACCTCCGCTCTCTGAAACAGTCCTTCTGCACCCCAGTCTCCAACATGTGCTCTCTGTAACAGTCCGTCTCCACCCCAGTCTCCAAACTCTGCTCTCTGTAGCAGTCTTTCTGTACTGCTGTCTCCAACATTTGCTCTCTGTAACTGTCGTTGTGCACACCAGTCTCCAAACTGTGCTTTTTGTATCAGTCCTTCCGCACCCCAGTCTACAACCTGTGCTTTCTGTTACAGTCCTTCTACACCGCAGTCTCAAACCTCTGTTCTCTGCAACAGTCCTTCTGCACCTCAGTCTCCAACCTCTGCTTTCTCTAACAGGCCTTCTTAACCCCACCCCAAACCTCATCTCTCTGTAATGATTTTTCTCCACCTTGTCTCCAAACTCTGCTCTCTGTAACAGTTCTTCTGCAACACAGTCTCCAAACTCTGCTCTCTGTAAGGGTCTTTCTCCATCCCAGTCTCCAACCTCTGCTTTCCATATCAGTCCTTCTACACCACAGTCTCCAACCTGTGCTCTCTGCAAATTTTTTTCTGCACTCCAGTCTCCAACCTGTGCTCTCTTTAACAGTCCTTCTGCACCCCAGTCTCTAACCTCTGCTCTCTGTAACGATCCTTCTGCAACACAGTATCCACCTCTGCTCTCTTCAATGATCCTTCTGTACCTCACTCTCCAACCTCTGTGCTCTCTAACAGTCCTGCTGCACCTCAATCTCCAAACTCTGTGCTCGGTAAGATCCTTGTAAAAACAAGTCTCCAAACTCTGATTTCTGAATCAGTCCTTCTGCACCCCAGTCTCCATCCTCTGCTCTCTGTAACAGTCATTCTGTACCGCAGTCTTCAAACTCTGCATTTTGTAAGCGTCCTTCAACCTGTGCTCTGCAATGATTCTTCTGCACCCCAGTCTCCAACGTCTTCTCTCTGCAACAGTCCTCCTGCACCCCAGTTTCCAAACTCTGCTCTCTGTAAGATCATTTTGCACCTCAGTTTCAAAATTCTGCTCTCTGTAACATTCCTTCTCCACCCCACTCTCCCACCTCTGCTCTTTTCAACGGTCCTTCTGCACCCCAGTCTCCAACCTCTGTTCTCTGTGACAGTCCATCTGAACCCAAGTCTCCAACCTCTGTTATCTGCAACAGTCTTTCTGCACCCCATTCTCCAACCTCTGCTCTCTGCAACAGTCCTTCTGTACCACAGTGTCCACCATCTGCTCTCTGCCACAGTCAATCTGTACACAAGTCTCCAATCTCTACTCTCAGTAACAGTCCTTATGTACTGCAGTCTCCAACCTCTGCTCTCTGTAACGGTCCTTATGCACCCCAGTTTCCAAAGACTCCTTTCTGTATCAGTCCTTCCTCACCCCAGTCTCATAACTCTACTCTCTGAAGCAGTCCTTCTGCACATCCGTCTCCAAACTCTGCTCTCTGCAATAGTCTTTCTTCATCCCAGTCCCCAACCTCTGCTCTCTGCAACAGTCCTTTTACACCCCAGTCTCCAACATCTGCTCTCTGCAACAGTCCTCCTACACCTCTGTGTCTTAACTCTACTATCTGTAACTGTCCTTCTGCAACTCAGTCTCCAATCTCTGCTCTCTGTAAGAGTCCTTCTGCACTCCAGCTTCCAACATCTCCTCACTGCAACCGTCCTTCTGCAACCCAGTCTTTAATGTCTGCACTCTCAACAGTCCTTCTGCACCTCAGTCTGAAAACTCTGCTCTCTGCAAGTATCCTTCTGCACCCCAGTCTCCAACCTCTGCTCTCTGTAACAGTCCTACTGCACCTCAGTCTCCAAACTCTGCTCTATACAAGATCCTTCTGCAACCCAGTATTCAAACTCTGCTCTTTGTAGTAGTCCACCTTCTCCCCAGTCTCCAAACTCTGCTCTCTGTAACAGGCCTCCTGCATCCCAGTCTACAAACTCAGTTCTATGTAACAGGACTTCATCACCCCAGTATCCATCCTATTTTTCTCTGCAACGATGCTTCTGCACCCCAGTCTCCAATATCTGAACTCTGTAACAGTTCTTCTGCACCCCAGTCTCCAAACTCTGCTCTCTTGAAAATTCTTCTGCACCCAGTTTCCCACCTCTGCTCTCTGATACAGTCCTTCTGTACCCCAGTCTCCAAAATCTGCTCTCTGTAACAATGCTTCTGCACCACAGTCTCCAAACTCTGCTCTCTGTAACAGTCCTTCTGAACCTCATCTCCAACTTCTTCTATCTGCAACAGTCCTTTTGCACCTAAGCTTCAACCTCTTCTCTCTACAACAGCCCTTTGCACCCAAGTCTCCAATCTGTGCTTTCTATAACAGTCCTTCTTCACCCCTTTCTCCAATCTCTGCTCTCTGTAAGATCGATCTGCAACCCAGTCTCCAGCCTCTGCTCTCTGTAACAGTTCTTAAGCACCTCAGTCTCCAACCTCTTCTCTCTGTAACATTCCTTCTTCACGTCAGTCTCCAAACGCTGCTCTCAGCAACGGTCCTACTGCACCTAAGTCTCCAAACTCCATTCTCTGCAACAGTTTTTCCGCACCCCAGTCTCAAACCTCTGCATTCTGCAACAGTCCTTCTGCACCCCAGTCTCCAACCTCTGCTCTCTGTAACAATCCTTCTGCACCTCAGTCTCCAACCTCTGCTTCCTGCAACGGTTCTTCTGCACCCCTGTCTCCAAACTCTGTTGTCTCCAACAGTCCTTCTTCACCTCAGTCTTCTGCACCCCAATCTCGAAACCCTACTCTCTGCAAAAGTCTTTCTGCACACCAGTCTCCAACTTACTCTCTACAACAGTCCTCCTGGACCCAAGTCTCCAACATCAGATCTCTTCAACAGTCCTTCTCCACCCAAGTCTCCAATCTCTGCTCTCTGTAACAGTTCCTCTGTACTGCAGTTTCAAAACTCTTCTCTCTGTAACTGTATTCTGAACCCCAGTCTTCAAACACTGCTTTTTCTATCAGTCCTTCTTCACTCAAGTCTCCAAACTCAGCTCTGTGTAACAGGCCATCTGCACCTCAGTCTCCAAATTCTGCTCTCTGCAAAGGTCTTTGGCACCCCAATCCCCAACCTCTGCTCGCTGCAACAGTCCTTTTACACCCAAGTCTCAAACCTCTGCACTCCGTAAAAGTCCTTCTGCACCTCAGTCTCCAACATCTGCTCTCTGCAATGGTCTTTTTGCACCTCCGTATTTAACATCTATCTTTGTAACAGTCCTTCTGCACCTCAGTCTCCATCCTCTGCTCTCTGTAACAGGCCTTCTGCACCCAAATCTCTGAACTCTGCTCTCTTTAACAGTCCTTCTGCACCCCAATCTCCAACCTCTGCTCTCTGCCGAAATCCTTCTGCACCTCAGTCTCCAAACTCTGCTCTCTGTAAGATCCTTTTGCACCCCAGTCTTCAAACTCTGCTTTCAGTATCAGTCCTGCACCTTAGTCTCCAAACATGCTCTCTGTAACAGTTTTTCTGCACCTCAGTCTTCAACAACTGCTCTCTGAAACAGTCTTTCTGCATCCCAGTCTCCAACCTCTGCTTTCTAGAACAGTCCTTCTATACCCCAGTCTTCATAATCTACTCTCTGCAACGACCCTTCTTCAACCCATTCTCCATTGTCTGCTCTCTGCAACAATTGTTCTGCACCCCAGTCTCCAAATTTTCGTCTCTGTAAGATTCTTGTGCACTCCAGTTTCAAACTCTGCTATCTGTAACATTCCTTCTGCACCCCAGTCTCCAAATTTACTCTCTGCAATGGTCCCTCTGCACTCCAGTCTCCAACCTTGTTCTCTACAACAGTTCTTCTGTACCTCAGTCTTCAACCTCTGTGCTCTGTAAGCGTCCTTCTGCACCCCAGTCTCCAACCTCTGCTTTCTGTATTAGTCCTTCTGCACCACAGTCTCCAAACTCTGATCTTTGTAACAGTCCTTCTGCACCTCACTTTGCTACATCTGCTCTCTGCAACAGTCCTTGTGCACCCCAGTCTTCAACCTCTGCTCTCTGCAACAGTCCTTTCTCACCCCAGTCTTTAAAACCTGCTCTCTGCAACTTTAGTTTTCCACTGAAGTCACCAACCTCTGCTCTCTGTAACAGTCCTTCTGCATCTCAGACTCCAACCTCTACTCTCTGCAACAGTCCTTCTGCGCCCAATCTCGAACCTCTTCTCTCTGCAACAGTTTTTCTGCACCTCAGTGTCAAAACTCTGCTCTCTGTAAGATCCTTCTGAAACCCAGTCTCCAACATATGCTTTCTGCAATGGTCCTTCAGCACCAGAGTCTCCAACCTCTTTCCTCTAAAACATTTATTGTGCACCCCAGTCTCCAAACTCTGCTCTCTGTAACAGTCCTTCTGTACCGCAGTCTAAAACCTCTGTTCTCTGTAAGGGTCCTTCTGCACCCCATCTCCAACCTCTGCTTTCTGTATCAGTCTTTCTGCAACCCAGTCTACAAACTCTGCTTTCTGTATCCGTCTTTCTGCACGCCAGGCTTCAACCTCTGCTCTCTGTAACAGTCCTTCTGCATGCCAGTCTCCAACCTTTTCTCTCTGCAACAGGCCTTCTGCACCCCAGTCTACAAATTCTCTTCTCTGTAACAGGCCTTCTGCATTCAAGTCTCTAAACTCTGCTCTCCTTAAAAGTTCTTCTGCACCCCAGTCTCAAACCTCTGCTCTCAGTATCAGTCTTGCACCCCAGTCTCCAAACACTGCTCTCTGTAACAGTTTTTCTGCACATTAGTCTTCAACAACTGCTCTCTGCAAGAGTCTTTCTTCACCACAGTCTCCAACCTCTGCTCTCTAGAACAGTTCTTCTATACCCCAGTCTCCATAATCTACTCTCTGCAATCATCCTTTTGCACCCCAGTCTCCAACGTCTGCTCTCTGCAAAATTCCTTCTGCGCTCCAGTCTCCAAAATTTCCTCTCTGTAAGATCCTTCTGCACTCAGGTTTCAAAACGCTGTTCTCTGTAACATTCCTTCTGCACCCCAGTCTCCAACCAGTTCTCTACAACAGTTCTTCTGTACCGCAGTCTTTAGTCTCTGTTCTCCATAAGAGTCCTTCTGAACCCCAGTCTCCAACCTCTGCTTTCTGTATCAGTCTTTCTTCACCACAGTCTCCAAACTCTTCTCTCTGTAACAATCTTTCTGCACCTCACTCTGCGACCTCTGCTCTCTGCAGAAGTCCTTCTGTAACCCAGTCTTCAAACTCTTCTCTCTGCAACAGTCCTTCCTCACCCCAATCTCCAAAATATGCTCTCTGTAACAGTCCTTTTCCACCGAAGTCTCAAACCTCTGCTCTCTGTAACAGTACTTCTGTACTGCAGTCTCCAACCTATGCTCTCTGTAATGGTCATTCTGTACCCCAGTCTCCAAACTCTCCTTTCTCTATCAGTCCTTCTGAACCCTGGTCTCGAAACTCTGCTCTCTGTAACAGTCCTTCTGCACCTCAGACACCAAACTCTTCTCTCTGCAACAGTACTTCTGCCCCCCAATCTCCACCTCTGTTCTCTACAACACTTATTCTGCACGCCAGTCTCGAACCTCTGCTCTCTGTAACAGTCTTTCTGTACCGCAGTCTCCAAACACTTCTCTCTGTAACAGTCCTTCTATACCTCAGTCTGCAACCTCTGCTCTCTGCAATAGTCCTTCTTTACCCCAGGCTGCAATCTCTGCTCTCTGCAACAGTCCTTGTGCACCCCAGTCTCCAACGTCTGCTCTCTGAAACAGTCCTACTCCACCTCAGTCTCTAACCTGTGCTCCCTGCAACAGTCCTTCTGCACCCAGGTCACCAACGTCTGTTTTCTGTATCAGTCTTTCTGCACCCAAGTCTCCAACGTCTGCTCTCTGTAACAGTCCTTCTGCAAATCAGTCTCTAAACTCTACTCTCTGCAGCAGTTCTTCTCCACCCCAGTTTCCAACCTCTGCTCTCGGCAACAGTCCTTTTTGACGCAATTCTCCAAATGCTACTCTCTGCAACAATTTTCGTAAGCCCCAGTCTTTAACATCTGCTCTCTGTAACAGTCCTTCTGCACCTCAGTCTGAAAACTCTGCTCTCTGCAACGATTCTTCTGCACCTCAGTCTCCAACTTCTGCTCTCTGCAACAGTCCTTCTGCACCCCAGTCTCAAACCTCTGTTCTAAGCAAAAGTCTTTGTACACCTAAGGCTCCAAACTCTGCTCTCTGTAACAGTCCTTCTGTACTGCAGACTCCAACCTCTGCTGTCTGTAATGGTCCTTCTGCACCAGAGACTCCAAACTCTACTTTCGATATCAGTTATTCTGCACCCAAGTCTCCAACCTCTGCTCTCTGTAACAGTCCTTCTGAACCTCAGTCTCCAAACTCTGCTCTCTGCAACTGTCCTGCTGCACCCCAGTCTCCAAACTCTGCTTTCTGTAGCGATCCTTCTGCACCTCAGTCTTCAACCTCTGCTCTCTGCATCGATCCTTCTTCACCAGAGTCTCCAAACTCTGCTCTTTGCAACACTCCTTCTGCACTCCAGTCTCCAAGCTCTGCTCTCTGTAACTGTCCTTCTTCACATCAGTGTCTCTTTAAAAATTCATCTTCACGTACGTCTCATAACTTTTTTCCCTGTAAGAGACCTTCTACACCCCAGTATCCAACCTCTGCTCTCTGTAACAGTTCTTCTGAGCCCCAATCTCCAAACGCTGCACTCTGTAAAACTCCTTCTGCACCCCAGTCTCCATACTTTGCACTCTGTAAGAATCCTTTTGCACCTCAGTCTCAGACTACTTCTCTCCAAAAGTCCTACTCCACCTCAGTCTCGAAGTTCTGCAATCTGAAAAGGTCCTTCTGCATTTCAGTCTCCAACTTCTGCTCTCTGTAACAGTCCTTCTGAACCCCAGTCTCCAACATCCGTTCTCTGCAACCATCATTTTTCTCCCCAGGTTCCAACCTCTGCTCTCTGCAATGGTTTTTCTGCACCCCAGTTTCCAACCTCTGCTCTTTGTAACAGTCCTTCTGCACCTCAGTCTCCAAACTCTGCTCTCTGCAACAGTTCTTCTGCACCCCAGTCTTCAACCTCTGCTCCAGGTAACAGTTCTACTACACCCCAATCTCCAAACTCTGCTCTCTTCAACGATCCTTCTGCACCCCAGTATTCAACCTCTGCTCTCTGCTACAGTCCTTCTTCACCCCAGTCTCCAAACAGTGCTCTCTGCAACTGTCCTGCTGCACCCCAATCTCCAAACTCTGCTCTCTGTAGCGATCCTCTGCTCTTTGTAACACTCCTTCTTCTCCCCAGTCTCCACACTCTGATGTCTGTAATGATCCTTCTGGACCTCAGTCTCCAATCTCTGCTCTCTACAAAAGTCCTTCTGCTCCTAAGTCTCCAACCTCTATGATCTACAAAAATCTTTTGCACCTCTGTCTCCAAACTCTGTTCTCTGTAAGATCCTTCTGAAACCCATTCATCAAACTCTTCTCTGTGTAACAGTCCTTCTAAACCCCAGTCTCCAAACTCTGCTCTCTGTAACAGGCCTTCTAAACCCCAGTCTTCAACCTCTGCTCTCTGAAACAGGCCTTCTGCACCCCAGCCCCCAACCTGTGCTCTCTGCAACGATTCTTCTGCACCCCAGTCTCCAAGCTCTGCTCTCTGTAACAGTCCTTCTGCACCCCATGATCCAATATCTGCTGTCTACTACAGTCTTTCTACACATAAGTCTGAAAACTCTGCACTCTGAAACAATCTTTCTGGACCCCAGTTTCCAACCTTTGCTCTCTGAAACAGTCCTTCTGAAACTTAGTCTCCAAAATGCACTCTGTACAATCCTTCTGCAACCCTTTCTCAAAACTGTGCTATCTGTAACGGTCCTTTTGCACCCCAGTCTCCAACGTCTGCTTTCTGTATCAGTTCTTCTGAACCCCAGTCTCCAAACACTGCTCTCTGTAACAGTTCTTCACAATTCAGTCTCCAACTTCTGCTCTCTGCAACGGTCCTTCTTCACCCCAGTCTCCAACTTCTGCTGTCTGCAACATTTCTTTTGCACCCAAGTCTCTATCTGTTCTCTCTGTAACTGTCCTTCGGCACCCCAGTCTCCAATCACTTTTTTCTGCATTACTACTTCTGCTCCCCAGTCTCCAAACTCAGCTCTCTCTAACAGTCCTTGTGTACTGCAGTCTCCAAACTCTCCTTTGTGTAACGGTCCTTCCAGTAGCCACACTCTGCTTTCTGTATCAGTTCCTCTGCACCCCAGTCTCCAACCTCTGCTCTCTGTAACAGTCCTTCTGGACCTCAGTTACCAACCTCTGCTCTCTGCAAAAGTTTTTCTGCACCCCATTCTCAAACGTCTGCTCTCTGCAAAAGTCCTTCTACACCCCAGTCTCAAACTTCTACTATCTGCAATGAACTTTCTGCACCCCAGTCTCCTACGTATGCTCTATGCAACAGTTATTCTCCACCCCAGTCTCCATCCTCTTCTCTCTGTAAGAATTCTTCTGCACCCCAATCTCCAACCTCTCCTCTCTGTAAAAGTCCTTCTGTACCACAGTCTCCAAAATCTGCTCTCTTCAACAGTTCTTCTGCACCCCAGTCTCCAACCTCTGCTCTCTGCAACATTTCTTCGTAACCCCAGTCTCCAACCTGTGCTCTCTGTCTTCAAACTCTGCAATCTGTAGCGATCCTTCTGCACCTCAGTCTCCATCCTCGGCTCTCTGCAACGATCCTTTGGCACCTCAGTCTCAAACCTCTGTTCTCTGCAATGATCCTTCTACACACTAGTCTCCAAGCTCTGCTCTCTGTAACAGTCCCTCTGAACATCAGTGTCAAAACTCTGCTCTCTGTAACACTTCTTTTGCACACCAGTCTCCATCCTCTTCTCTCTGTAACACTCTTTCAGCACCCCAGTCTCCATCCTCTGCTCTCTGTAAGAATCCTTTTGAATCCCAGTCTCCAACCGCTCCTCTCAGTAACAGTTCTTCTGCATCTCATTCTCCAATATCTGCTCTCTGAAATGATCCTTCTGCACCTCAGTCTCCAACCGCTGCTCTCTGTAACAGGCCTTCTGAACCCCATTCTCCAACATATGCTCTTTCGATCAGTCCTTTTGCACACCACTATCCTACCTCTAGTCTCTGTAACAATCCTTCTGCACCTGAGTCTCCAAACTCTGCTCTCTGAAACGGTTTGTCTGCACCCCAGTCTCCAAACTCTGTTCTCAGCATCAGTCCTTCTGCACCCCAGTATCCAAACTCTGCTCTCTGTAACAGTCCTTCTGTAACACAGTCTCAAAACTCTGCTCTCTGTAACGGTCCTTCTGATCCCCAGTCTCCAACGTCAGCTTTCTGTATCAGTTCTTCTGCACCCTAGTCTCGAAAATCTGATCTCAGAAACAGTCCTTCTGCACCCCAGGCTCCAACTTGTGCTCTCTGCAACATTTCTTCTGCACCCCAGTCTCCATCTGTGCTCTCAGTAACTGTCCTTCTGCACCCCAGTCTCCAACCTCTGCTCTCTGTAATGATCATTCTGCACCACAGTCTGAAACCTCTGCTCTCTGCAATGATCATTCTGCCCCTCAGTCTCCAACCTGTGCTCTCTGCATGATCCTTCTGCACCCCAGTCTCCAACCTCTGCTCTCTGTAAGAGTCCTTCTGCACTTCAGTCTCCATCCTCTGCTCTCTGTAACAATCCTTCTGCATCTCAGTCTCCAACCTCTGCTCTCTGTAACAGGTCTTCTGCACCCCAGTCTCCAACCTTTTCTCTTTGCAATGAACCATCTGCACCTCAGTCTCCAACCACTGCTCCCTGCAACAGTCCTTCTTTAACCCAGTCTTTAAACTCTGCTCTCTGCAAAAGTCCTTCTGCACTCCAGTCTCCAACCTCTGCTCTCTGTAAGATCCTTCTTCACCCTGGTCTCCAAACTTTGCTCTCTATAACAGTCTTTCTGCACCTCAGTCTCCAACCTCTGCTCTCTGCTACGGTCCTTCTTCACCCCAGTATCCAAACTCTTTTCTCTGCAACAGTCCTTCTGCACCCCAGCCTCCAACTCTGCTCTCTGTAACAGTTCTTTTGTACCGCAGTCTCCAAACTATAATGTTTGTAACGGTCATTCTGCACCCCTGTATCCAAACTCTACTTTCAATATCAGTTATTCTGCACCCCAGCCTCCAACCGCTGCTCTCTGTAACAGTCCTTCTGCACCTCAGCCTCCAAACTCTTCTCTCTGCAACAGTTCTTCTGAATCCCAGTCTCCAACATCTTCTCTCTGCAACAGTCCTTCTAAACCCCTGTCTCCAACCTCTTCTCTCTGCAAGAATCCATCTGCATACCAGTATCCAACATCTGCCCTCTGCAACAGTCCTTCTACACCGCAGTTTCCAACCTCTGCTCTCTGCTACAGTCCTTCTGCACATCAGTCTCTCATCTGTGCTCTCTGAATCTGTCCTGCTTCACCCCAGTCTCCAATCTCTACTCTCTGTAGCGATCCTTCTGTACCTCAGTCTTCAACCTCCGATCTCTAAAGGATCCTTTTTCACCAAAGTCTCTAACCTCTGCTCTCTGTAACAGTTCTTCTGCACCCCACTCTCCAAATTCTGCTCTCTGTAAAAGGCCTTCTGCACCCCAGACTTCAACCTCTGCTCTCTGTAACAAGCCTTCTGCACCCCAATCTCCAACCTGTGCTCTCTCTAACAATTCTTCTGCACCCCAGTCTCCAAACTCTGCTCTCAGTAACAATCCTCGGCACCCCAGAATCCAACATCTGCTCTCTGCTACATCCCTTCTGCACCTCAGTCTGAAAACTCTGCTCTCTGCAAAAATCTTTCTGCACCCAAGTTTCAAACCTTTGCTCTTTGTAACAGACCTTCTGAACCTCAGTCTCTAAAATTCTCTCTGTAAGATCCTTCAACACGCACAAATCAACATGCACAAATCAAAGGCATTCCTGTATATCAGCAACAAAACCTCTGAAATGGAAATAAGGAAAACCACTCCATTCACAATATCCTCAAAGAAAATAAGATACTTGGGAATCAACCTAACAAAAGAGGTGAAAGATTTATACAATGAAAACTACAGAACCCTAAAGAGAGAGATAGAAGAAGATCTCAGAAGATGGAAAAATGTACCCTGTTCATGGATAGGCAGAACTAACATCATCAAAATGGCGATATTACCCAAAGTTCTCTACAGGTTTAATGCTATGCCAATCAGAATCCCAAAGACATTTCTTGTAGAAATAGATAAAGCAATCATGAAATTCACATGGAAAAACAAAAGACCCAGAATAGCAAAAGCAATTCTAAGCAGGAAGTGTGAATCTGGAGGTATAGCGATACCAGAGCTCAAACTGTACTACAAAGCAATAGTAACAAAAACAGCATGGTACTGGTACCAAAACAGGCAGGTGGACCAATGGTACAGAATAGAGGACACAGAGACTAATCCACAAAGTTACAACTATCTTATATTTGATAAAGGGGCTAAAAACATGCAATGGAGGAAGGATAGCATCTTCAACAAATGGTGTTGGGAAAATTGGAAATCCATATGCAACAAAATGAAATTGAATCCCTTTCTCTCGCCAGCCACAAAAGTTAACTCAAAATGGATCAAGGAGCTAGATATAAAAACAGAGACACTGTGTCTGATAGAAGGAAAAGTTGGCTATGATCTACATATTGTGGGGTTGGGCTCCAAATTTCTTAATAGAACGCCCGTAGCCCAAGAGTTAATAACAAGAATAAACAAATGGGACCTACTTAAACTAAAAAGTTTTTTCTCAGCAAGAGAAACAGTAAAAGAGGTAAATAGAGAGCCTACATCCTGGGAACAAATTTTTACCACTCACACCTCAGATAGAGCCCTAATATCCAGAATGTACAAAGAACTCAAAAAATTAAACCATAAGATAACAAATAATCCAATCACCAAATGGGCCAAGGACCTGAACAGACACTTCTCAGAGGAGGACATACAATCAATCCACAAGCACATGAGAAAATGCTCATCATCTCTAGCAATCAGAGAAATGCAAATCAAAACCACCCTAAGATACCATTTCACTCCTGTAAGATTGGCAGCCATTATGAAGTCAAACAACAATAAGTGTTGGCGAGGATGTGGGGAAAAGGGCACACTTGTTCACTGCTGGTGGGACTGCAAAATGGTGAGGCCAATTTGGAAAGCAGTATGGAGATTCCTGGGAAAGCTGGGAATGGATCCACCATTTGACCCAGCTATTGCCCTTCTTGGACTATTCAATGAGGACCTTAAAAGAGCACACTATACGGATACGGCCACATCAATGATTATAGCAGCACAATTCACAATAGCTAGACTGTGGAACCAACCTAGATGCCCTTCAATAGATGAGTGGATAAATAAATTGTGGCAGCTATACACAATGCAGTATTATGCAGCACTAAGAAACGACAAAATCATAGAATTTGCAGGAAAATGGATGGCATTAGAGCAGATTATGTTAAGTGAAGCTAGCCAAGCCCTAAAAAACAAATGTCAAATGTCTTCTTTGATATAAAGAGAGCCACTAAGAATAGAACAGGAAGGAAGAGCATGAGGAAAAGACTACCAGTAAACTAAGACGAATGGGGGAAGAGAAAGGAAGAGAGAAGGGAAAACATATGGAAATGGTAGGAGACCTTCAGTGATACACAAAATTATAAGAGGTTATGAGGGGCAAGGGGGTGGGGGGAAAAAGGGGAGAGAATTGAACAACAGCAGAGGAGGTAGAGAGGGAAGATGGGAGGGGAGGGGAGGGGAGGGGGGATAGTAGGGGATAGGAAAGGTAGCAGAATACAACAGTCACTAATATGCCATTATGTAAAAATGTGAGTATGTAACAGAAGAGAGTCTGTATTATGTATTTGGGGAGTTCAAAACCCAATTGAGTCGAATGTATGAAACATGATATGTCTTGAGCTCTGTAATGTTTTGAACAATCAATAAAAAAAAAAGATCCTTCTGAAACCCAGTCTCGAAACATTGCTATCTGTAACAGTTCTGCTGGACACCAATCTCCAAAGGCTGCTCTCTGAAAGAATCCTTCTGCACCCCAGTCTTTAACCTATCCTCTCTGTAACAGTCCTTCTGCACCTCAGGCTCCAACCTCTGCTCACTGTAATGATGCTTCAGGACCCCAGTCTTCAACTTCTGCTCTCTGTAACAGTCCTTCTGCACCCCAGTCTCCAACATCTGCTCTCTGAAACGGTCCTTCTGCACCCTAGTCTCTAAACTCTATTCTCTAACAGTCCTTCTGCACCTCAGACTCCAAACTCTGCTCTCTGTATCAGTCCTTCTAAGCTTCAGTCTGAAACCTCTGATCACTGCAACGATCCTTCTGCACCAAAGTCTCCAAACTGTGCTATCTTTAACAATCCTTCTGCACAAAAGTCTCCAACCTGTTCTCTCTTACATGTCTTCTGCACCCCAGTCTCCAAGCCCTGCTCTCTGTAACAGTCCTTCTGCACCCCAGTCTCCAAACTCTGCTTATTGTATCAGTCCATCTGCACCACAATTTCAAACCTCTTCTCTCTGCAACAGTCTTTCTGCACCCCAGTCTCCAACCTCTGCTCTCTGCAACAATCCCTGTGCACCCCAGTATCCATTATCTGCTCTATGCAACAGTCCTTCTGCATCCCTGTCTCCAACTTCTGCTTTCTGCAACAGTCCTTCTGCACCTCAGTCTGAAAACGCTGTTCTCTGCAATGTTCCTTCTGCACCCAAGTCTCCAAACTCTGCTCTCTGTAATATTCCTGTTGCACCTCAGTCTTGAAACTCTGCTCTCTGTAAGATCCTTCTGCAACTCTGTCTCCAAACTCTGCTCTATGTAACAGTCCTTCTGCACCCCAGTCTCCAACTTCTGCTCTTTGCAAGAGTCCTCCTAAAACCCAGTCTCCAAACTCTGCTTTCTGCAACAGTCCTTCTGCACCCAAGTCTCCAACTTCCGTTCTCATTAAAAATCCTTCTTCACCTCAGTTACCAAACTCTGATCTCTGCAATGGTCCTTCTGCACCACAGTCTCCAACCTCTATTCTCTGTAACAATCCCTCTTCACCCCAGTCTAAAAACTCTCCTCTCTACAACAACCCTTTTTCACCCTAGTTTCCAACATTTGCTCTCTGCAAAAGACCTTCTGCACGCCAGTCTCAAACATCTGCTCCCTGCAACAGTATTTCTGCACCTCTGTATGACAACTCTGCTCTCTGCAACAATCATTTTGCACCTCAGTCTCCAACCTCTACTCTCTGTAAAAGTCGTTCTGCACCTCAGTCTCCAGCCTCTGCTCTGTGTAAGATCTTTAGGCAACCAGTCTCCAAACTCTTCCCTCTATAACAGTCCTTCTGCACCCTTTCTCCAAACCTTTGTCTCTGTACCAAGCATTCTGCACCCCAGTCTCCAACCTCTGTTTTCTGTAAAAGTCCTTCTGCACCCCAGTCTCAAACCTCTGCTCTCTACAACGATCCTTTTTCACCCCAGTCTCCAACGTCCTACTGCACCCAAGTCTCCAACAACTGCTCTCTGCAACAGTCCTTCTGCACCTCAGTCTGAAAATTCTGTGCTCTGAAATGATCCTTCTACACTCCAGTCTTTAAACACTGCTCTCTGTAACAGTCTTTCTGCTTCTGAGTCTCCAACCTCTGCTCTATGTAACAGGACCTTCACAAGTCAGTCTCCAATGTCTGCTCTCTGCAACAGTACTTCTGCACCCCAGTCTCCAACCTCTGCTCTTTACAACAGTCATTCTGCACCCTACTTACCAACATCTGCTCTCTGCAACAGTCCTTCTTCACTCCAGTCTCCAACATCTGCTCTCTGCAACAATTCTTCTGCACCTCAGTCTGAAAACTCTGCTTTCTGCAACGACACTTCTCCACCCCAGTCTCTTACCTCTGCTCTCTGTAACAGTCCTTCTACACCTCAGTCTCCCAAATCTGCTATTTGTAAGATCCTTCTGACACCCAGTCTTTAAACTTTGCACTCTGTAACAGTCCTTTTGCAGCTCAGTCTCCAAACTCTGCTCTCTGTAACAGTCCTTCTGCACCCCAGTCTCCAACCTCTGCTCTCTGCAATGATCCTACTGCACCCCAGTCTCCAACCTCTGATCTCTACAAGAGTCCTTCTGAACCTCAGTCTCCAACTTCTGCTCTCTGTAAGATCCTTCTTCACCCCTGTCTCCAAGCTCTGCTCCTTTCAACAATCCTAGTGCACACCAGTCTCCAAACTCTACTCTATGTAACAGTACTTCTGCACCTCAGTCTCCAATAACTGCTCTCTGCAACAGTCCTTCTGCTCCACAGTCTTCAACCTCTGGTCTCTGTTAGATCCTTCTGCACTTCAGATTCTAAACTTTGTTCTCTGTAACATTCCTTCTCTTTCGCAGTCTTTATCCTCTGCTTTGTGCAAGTGTCCTGCGGCACCTTAGTCTCCAACCTCTGTCCTCTGCAACAGTCTTTCTGCTCCAAGTCTCCAACATCTGCTCTCTGTAACAGTCCTTGTGTACCACAGTCTCCAACCACTGCTCTCAGTAACGGGCCTTCTGCACCCCAGTCTCCAAATACTGCTTTCTGTATCAGTCCTTCTGAACATCAGTCTCAAACTTCTGATTTCTGTATCTATCCTACGGCACCTCTGTCTCTAACCTGTGCATTCTGTATCATTCCTTCTGCACCCCAGTCTCCAATCTCTGCTCTCTGTAACAGTTTTTCTATACAGCAGTCTCAAAACTCTGGTCTCTGTAACGGTCCTTCTGCACCCCAATTTTCAACCTCTACTTTCTGTAACAGTCCTTCCACACATCAGTCTGATACCTCTGCTCTCTACACGATCCTTCTGCACCCCAGTTTCAAAACATTGCTCTATGTAAAAGTCCACCTGCACCTCAAACTCCACCCTCTCCTCTCTATAACAGGCCTTCTGCACGCCAGTTTCCAAAGTCTTCTCTCTGTAGCAGGCCTTCTGCACCCCAGTCTCCAAAATCTGCTCTCTGCAACGATCCTTCTGCACCCCAGTCTCCAACCTCTGCTCTCTGCAATGATTCTAGTGCACCCCAGTCTCCAACCTCTGGTCTCTGCAACAGTCCTTCTGCACCACAGTCTCCAAATTCTTCTCTCTGTAAGATCCTTCTGCACCCCTGTATACAACCTCTGCTCTCTGTAACAGTCCTTCTGCATCCAAGTCTCCAACCTCGGCTCCCTGTAGCAGGACTTCCACACATCAGTCTCTAAACTCTGCTCTCTACAACAGTACTTCTGCAGCACATTCTCCAACCTCTGCTCTTTACAACAGTCCTTCTGCACCCTAGTTACCAATATCTGCTGTCTGCAACAGTCCTTCTGCACCCCAGCCTCCAACATCTGCTCTCTGCAACAGTTCTTTTGCATCTCAGTCTGATAGCTCTCCTCTCTGCAACGACCCTTCTGCACTCCAGTCTCCTACCTCTGCTCTCTGTAAAAGTCCTTCTACACCCCAGTATTCAACCTCTGCTTTCTGTATCAGTCTGTCTGAACCTCAGTCTCTAACCTCTGTTCTCTGTATCTAACCGTGTGCATCTCAGTCTCCAACCTGTGCTCTATGTAAGAATCCTTCTGCACCCCAGTCTCCAACCACTGCTCTCGGTAAAAGTCCTATACCGCAGTCTCCAAACTCTGCTCTCTGTAACAGTCCTTCTGCACCCCAATTTCCAAACTCTGCTTCCTGTAACAGTCCTTCTGCACCTTAGTCTCCAAACTCTTCTATGTGTAACAGTCCTTCTACACCTCAGTTTCCAACGTCTGCTCTTTGTAACCGTCCTTCTTGACCTCAGTCTGAAACCTCTGCTCTCTTCACAATCCTTCTGCACCCCAGTCTCAAACCACTGCTTCCTGTAACAGTCCACCTGCACCTCAGTCTCCTACCTCATCTCTCTGTAAGATCCTTCAGCAACCCAGTCTCCAAACTCTGCTCTCTATAAAAGTCCTTCTGCAACCCAGTCTCAAAACTCTCCTCTCTGCAACAGTCCTTCTGCACCCCAGTCTCGTACATCTGCTCTCTGAAACACTCATTCTGAACCTCAGTCTGTAAATTCTGCTCCCTTAAACCACCCTTCTGCATGCCAGTCTCCTAATTCTACTCTCTGTAACAGTCCTTCTGCACCTCATTCTCCCAACTCTGCTCTCTGAAAGATCCTTCTACAATGCAGTCTTTAAACTCTGCACTCTTTAACAGTCCTTCAACACAACAGTTTCCAAACTCTTCTCTCTGTAATGGTCCTTCTGCACCCCACACTCCAACCTCTGCTTTCTCTATCAGTCCTTCTGCACTCAAGTCTCCAACCTCTTCTCTCTGTAACAGTCCTTCTGCACCTCAGTCTCCAATGTCTGCTCTCTGCAACAGTCCTTTGGCACCCCAATCTCCAAACTCTGGTCTCTACAAAAGTCCTTCTACACCCAAGTCTTTAACTTCTACACTCTGCAACAGTCCTTCTGCACATCAGTCTCTAACCTCTTCTCTTTGCAAAGGTCTTCCTGCACCTCAGTCTTCAACATCTGCTCTTTGTAACAGTCCTTCTGCACCCCAGGCTCCGAAATCTGCTCTCTGCAACAGTTCTTCTGTACCCCAGTCTCCAACATCTGCTCTCTTCAACAGTTTTTCTAAACCTCATTCTGGAAACTCAGCTCTGTGCAAAGAACCTTGTGGACCAACGTCTACAACCTCTGCTCTCTCTGACAGTCATTCAGCACCTCAGTCACCAACCTGTGCTCTCTGTAAGATCCTTATGCCACCAGTCTCCAAACACTGCTCTATGTTACAGGCATTCTGCTCCCCAGCCTCCAAGCTCTGCTCTATGTAACAGGTCTTCTGAACCTCAGTCTCCAACCTCTTCTCTCTGCAACGATTTTTCTGCACCCCATTCTCCAACATCTGCTCTCTGTAAAAGTCCTACTGCACCCAAGTCTTCAACCTGAGCTTTCTGTAGAAGTCCTTCTGCACCACAGTCTCCAATCTCTACTCTCTATAATGATCCTTCTGCACCCCAGTCTCCAAAGTCTGCTCTCTGCAAAAATTTTTCTCCACCCCAGTCTCCAAAGTCTGCTCTCTGTAACAGTCCTTCTGCACCCCAGTCTCCAAACTCTGATCTCTGCAACAGTCCTTCAGCACCAAAGTCTCCAACATCTTCTCTCTGCAACAGTCCTTCTACACCCCAGTCTACAACTTCTGCTCTCTGCAACAGTCCTTCTACGCCCTAGTCTCGATACTTTGCTCGCCTCAACGATCCTTCTGAAACCCAGTCTCCAACCTCTGTTCTCTTCAACAGTTCTTCTGCACCCCAGTCTCCAACCTCTGCTCTCTCTAAGGGTCCTTATGCACCCCAGTATCCAACCTCTGTTTTCTATATCAGTTGTTTTCCACCACAGTCTCGAAAATCTGCCCTCTGTAACAGTCCTTCTGCAACTCAGTCTGCAAACTTTGCTCTCTACAACAGTCCTTCTGCACCTCAGTCTCCAACCTCTGCTCTCTTTAAGGGTCCTTTGGCACCAGAGTCTCCAACCTCTGCTCTCTTTAAGGGTCCTTTGGCACTAGAGTCTTCAACCTCTGCTTTCTGTATCAGTCCTTCTGCACCACAGTCTCTAACCTCTGCTCTCTGCAACGATCCTTCTGGACCCCAGTCTTCAACCTCTGTTTTCTACAACACTTCTTCTGCACCCCAGTCTCCAAACACTGTTCTCTGTAACAGTCTATCTGTTCCGCAGTATCCAACCTCTGTTTCTTTTAAGGGTCCTTCTGCACCCGAGTTTCCAACCTCTGCTTTCTGTATCAGTCCTTCTGCACCACAGTCTCCAAACTCTGCTCTGTAACAGTCCTTCTCCACCACAGTCTGCAACCTCTGCACTCTGCAATTGTCCTACTGCACCCAGTCTCCAACCTCTAGTCTCTGCAAAAGTCTTTCTGCACCCCAGTCTCCAACATCTGCTCTCTACAAAAGTCCTTCTCCACCCCAGTCTCGAAACTAGGCTCTCTGTAACATTAGTTTGTACTGCAGTTTCCAAACTCTTCTCTCTGTAACGGTCCTTCTGCACCCCACTCTCCAACCTCTGCTTTCTCTATCAGTCCTTCTGCACTCAATCTCCAACCTGTGCTCTGTAACTGTCCTGCTGAATTTCAGTCTCTAATGTCTGCTAGCTGCAACAGTCTTTCGGAACCCCAAACTTCAACCTCTGCTCTCTGCAACAGTCCTACACTTAAGTATCCAAACTCTGCACTCTGCAACAGTCCTTTTGAACCTCAGTCTCCAACCTCTTCTCTTTGCAAAGGTCTTTCTGCACCTCAGTCTTCAACATCTACTCTCTGTAACAGTCCTTCTGCACCTCAGTCGCCAACCTCTGCTCTCTGTAAGATCCTTCTAAGAACCAGTCTCCAAACTCTGCTTTCTATAACAGTCTTTCTGCACCCCAGTCTCAAAATTCTCTAGTCTGTAAAACTCCTTCAGCACCCAAGTTTGCACCCTATGTTCTCTGCAACAATCCTTCTACACCCAAGTCTCCAACCTCTGCTGGCTGCAACAGTTCTTCTGCACCCCAGTCTCCTACATCTACAGTCTGCACCAGTTTTTCTAAACCTCATTCTGAAAACTCTGCTCTCTGAAAGGATCCTTCTGGACCCCAGTTTCCAACCTCTGCTCTCTCTGACAGTCCTTCGGCACCTCAGTCACCAACCTCTGCTCTCTGTTAGATCCTTATGCCACTCGATCTCCAAACTCTGCTGTGTGTTACATGTCATCTGCTCCCCAGTCTCCAAGCTCTGCTCTTTGTAACAGGCCTTCTGCACCTCAGTATCAAACCTGTTCTCTCTGCAACAATCCTTCTGCACCTCATTCTCCAAACTCTGCTCTCTGCATCAGTCCTATTGCACCCCAGTCTCCAACCTCTGCTCTGTGTAAGATCCTTCTGCACACCTGTCTCAAACTTCTGCTTCCTTTAACAGTTCTTCTGTACAGCAGTCTCTAACATCTATTCTCTATAACAGTCTTTCTGCACCCAGTCTCCAACATCTCTTCTCTGCGACAGTCCTTCTGCACCTTAGTCTCTAAACACTGATCTCTGTAACAGTTTTTCTACACCTCCGTCTTCAAAAACTGCTCTCTGCAACAGTCCTTCTTCACCCCAGTCTCCAAACTCTGCTCTTTAGAACAGTCCTTCTATATACCAGTCTCCATAATCTACTCTCTGCAACGATCCTTCTGCACCCCAGACTCCAAAGTCTGCTCTCTGAAACAATCCTTCTGCACCCCAGTCTCAAAAATTTCCTCTCTGTAAGATCGTTCTGGACGTCAGTCACCAAACTCTGCTCTCAGTATTAGTCTTTCTGCACCCCAGTTTCCACACTCTGCTCTCTGTAACATTCCTTCTGCACAGCATTCTCCAACGTCTGCCCTCTGCAATGGTCCCTATGCACCCCAGTCTCCAACATTTTTCTCTACAACAGTTCTTCTGTACCGCAGTCTCTAACCTCTGCTCTCTGTAATGGTCCTTCTGCACCCCAGTCTCCAAAATCTGCTTTCTGTATCAGTCCTTCTACACCACAGTCTCCAACCTCTGCTCTCTGCAACAGTCCTTCTGCACCCCAGTATCCAACATCTGCTCTGCAACAATCTTTCTGCACCACAGTCTCAAACATCTGCTCTGTGTAACAGTCCTTCTGTACTGCAGTCTCCAAACTCTGCTCTCTGTAACGGTCTTTCCGCACCCCAGTTTACAAACTCTGCTCTCTGTAACATTCCTTCTCCAACCCAGTCTCCAACTTCTGCTCTCTGTAACAGTCCTTCTACACCCCAGTTGCCAACCTCTGCTCTCTGGAAAAATCCTTCTGTACCCCAGTCCCCAACGTTTGCTCTCTGCAACAGTCCTCCTGCACCCGAGTCTCCAACCTCTGCTCTCTTTAAGATCCTTCTGCAATCCCATCTCTTAACTCTGCTCTCTGTAACAGTCCTTCTGCACCCCATTCTCCAACCTCTGCTCTCTGTAACAGTCCTTCTGTAATGCAGACTCCAACCTCTTCTCTCTGTAATGGTCCTCCTCTACCCTAGTCTCCAAACTCTGCTTTCTGTATCATTCAGTCTGCACCCCTGTCTCAATCCTCTGCTCTCTGTAACAGTCCTTCTGCACCTCAGTCTCCAACTTGTGCTCTCTGCAATAGTCATTCTGCACCCAAATCTCCAACTTCTGCTCTATGCAACAGTCCTTCTGCACCTCAATATCCAAACTCTGTTATCTGTAACAATCCTACTGCACCCCAGTCTCCAAATTCTGCTCTCTGCAGAGGTCCTTCTTCACCCCACTCTCCAACCTCTGCTCGCTGTAATATGCTTCTTTACCCCAGTGTCCAAACTCTACTCTCAGTAATAGTTCTTCTGCACTGCAGTCTCCAAACTCTGCTCTCTGTAACAATACTTCTGCACCTTAGTCTCCAAACTCTGCTCTCTCCAAAGGTCCATCTGCAACACTGTCTTAAACCTCTGTTTTTGCAAGAGCCCTTCCGCTCCCCAGTCTTCAATCTTTGATCTTTGTAAAAGTGTTTTTGCACCCCAGTCTCCAATCTCAGCTCTCTGTAATGGTCCTTAGGCACCCCAGTCTCCAACCTCTGCTTTCTTACCAGTCGTGCACCCCAGTTACCAAACTCTGCTCTCTGCAACAATCCTTCTGCACCCAAGTCTCCTACGTCTGCTCTCTACAACAGTCCTTCTGCACTTACGTCTCCAACCTCTGCTCTCTGTAAAATCCTTCTGCACCCCAGTCTCCAACCTCTGCTATCTTCAATGGTCCTTCTGCACCTTAGTCGCCAACCTCTGTTCTCTGCAACAGTCCTTCTGCACCCCAGTCTCCAACCTCTGCTCTCTGTAACAGTCCTTCTGAACCTCAGTCTCCAACCTCTGCTCTCTGCAACAATTCTTCTGCACCAAATTCTCCTACATCTGCTCTCTACAACAGTCCTTCTGCACCCCAGCCTCCAACCTCTGCTCTCTGTAACAGTTCTTCTGCACCGCAGTCCCCAACCTCTGCTCTCTGTAATGGTCCTTCTGCACCCAAGTCTCTAAAATCTGCTTTTTGTATCAGTCTTTCTGCACCTCAGTTTCCAACTTCTGCTCTCTGTAACAGTCCTTCTGCACCTCAGTCTTCAACCTCTGCTCTCTGCAATTGTCCATCTGCAACTCAGTATCCAACCTCTACTCTGTAACAGTCCTTATGCATCTAGGTATCCAACCTATACTCTCTGTTAGATACTTTTGCAAACCTCTGCTCTCGGCAACAGTGCTTCTGCACCTCAGTGTTCAAACTCTCCTATTTGTATGTTACTTTTGAAATCCAGTCTCCAACCTCTGCTATATGCAATGGTCCTTCTGCACCCCAGTCTCCAACCTCTGCTCTGTGTAAAAGTCCTTCTGTACCACAGTTTCCAACTTCTGTTCTCTGTAAGGGTCCTTCTGCACCCCAGTCTCCAACCTCTGCTTTCAGTATCAGTCCTTAAGCACTACATTTTCCAAACTCTGCTCTCTGTAACAGTCCTTCTGCACCTCAGTCTGCAACCTCTGCTCTCTGCAATAGTCTTTCTGCACCCCAGTCTGCAATCTCTGTTCTCTTCAACAGTCCTTCTGCACCTCAGTCTCCAACATCAGCTCTCTAAACAGTCCTTCTGCACCCCAGTCTCCAACATCTGCTCTCTGCAACAGTCCTTCTGCACCTCAGTGTCCAAACTCTGCTCTCTGCAACGATCCTTCTGAACCCCAGTCTCTAACGTCTGCTCTCTGAAAGATCCTTCTGACCCCAGTTTCCAAACTTTGCTCTCTGTAATATTCCTTCTCCACGCCAGTCTCCAAACTCTGCTTTCTGCAACGGTCCTGCTGCACTCCAGTCTCCAACCTCTGTACTCTGCAACACTCCTTCTGTTCCCCAGTCTCCAAACTCTGCTCTCTGTAACAGTCCTTCTGTACCGCAATCTCCAAACTCTGCTCTCTGTAAAGGTCCATTTGCAAGCCAGTCTCCAACCTCTTCTTTCTTTGTCCGTCCTTCTGTACCTCAGTCTACAACCTCTGATCTCTGTAAAAGTCCTACTGCATCCCATTCTCTATCTTCTGCTCTCTGCAACAGTTTTTCTGAAAAACAGTTTTCAACATCTGCTCTATGAAAAATTTTTTGGGTACCCTAGTCCCCAACCTCCGCTCTCTGCAACAGTCATTCTGTACTGCAGTCTCCAACTTCTGCTCTCTGCAATGAAACTTCTACACCCCAGTCTCCTATATCTGCTCTCTGCAAAAGTGCTTCTGCACCTCTGTCTGAAAATTTTGCTCTCTGCAACAGTTTTTCTGCACCCCAGACTTAAACATCTACTCTCTGAAACAGTCCTTCTGCACCTCACTTTCCAAACTCTGCTCAATTTAAGATCCTTCTGCAACAAAGTCTCCAAAGCAGACCTTATGCACCCCAGTCTCCAAACTCTGCCCTCTGAAACAGTCCTTCTGCACGCCAGTCTGCAACCTCTGCTCTTTGTAACGGTCCTTCTGCACCCAAGTCTCACACCTCTGTTTTCTGTATCATAAATCTTCACCCCAGTCTCAAACGTCTTCTCTGTGTAACAGTCCTTCTGAATCTCAGTCTCCAACATCTGCTCTCTGCAACAGTTCTTCTGCACCCCAGTCTCCAACCTCTGCTCTCTGCAACATTTCTTCTGCACCCCAGTCTCCAACCGGTGTTTTCTGTAACAGTCCTTCTGCACCGCAGTCTCCCACCTCTGCTCTCTGTAACAATCCTTCTGCAGCCCAGTCTCCAACATCTGCTCTCTTCAATGATCCTTCTGCACCCGAGTCTCCAACCTCTGCTCTCTGTAACTGTTTTTCTGCACCTAAGTCTCCAACCTCTGCTCTCTGCAAACGTCATTCTGCACCCTTGTCTCCAACCTCTGCTCTCTACAACGATCCTTATGCACCGCAGTCTCCAACATCTGCTCTCTGCAACAGTCTTTCTGCACCCCAGTATCCAAAGTCTCCTCTCTTTAACACTCCTTCTGCACCGCAGTCTCCAACCTCTGTTCTCTGTAAGGTCGTTCTGAACCCCAGTTTCCAAACTCTGCTCTCTGTAACATTCCTTCTCCAACTCAGTCTGAAACCTCTGCTTTCTTCAACGGTCCTGCTGCAACCCAGTCTCCAACATCTGTTCTCTGCCACAGTCTTTCTACTCCTCAGTCTCTGCTCTCTGTAACAGTCTTTCTGTACCACAGTCTCCAACCTCTGCTCTCTTTAATGGTCCTTCTACACCCCAGTCTCAAACCTCTGCTTTCTGTATAAGTTTTTCTGAACCATGGTTTCCAACCTCTGCTCTCTGTAACAGTACTTTTGCACCTCTGTGTCAAACCTCTTAACTCTGCAACCTTACTTCTGCACCCCATTCTCTAACCTCTGCTCTCTGTAAAAGTCCTTCTGCACTCAATTTTCTAACCCCTGCTCTATGCAACAGTCCTTCTGTACCACAGTCTCCAAACTCTGCTCTCTGCGACAGTTCTTCTGCACCCCAGTCTCCAAACTCTTCTCCCTGCAAAAGTTCTTCTGAACCCCAGTCTCCAACATCTGCACTCTGAAACAGTTCTTCTATAAACCATTCTCTAACCTCTGCTTTCTGTAAAATTCCTCGTGTATTGCAGTCTCCGAACTCTGCTCTCTGCAACAGTCCTTCTGCACCCAAGTCTCCAACACATGCTCGCTGCAACAGTCCTTCTTCACCCCATTCTCAAACCTCTGCTATCTGCAACAGTCCTTCTACACCCCAGTCTCCAACTTCTGCTCTCTGCAACAGTTCTTCTGAACCCCAGTCTCCAACATCTTCTCTCTGCAACAGTCCTTCTAAACCCCAGTCTACAACCTCTTCTCTCTGCAAGGATCCATCTGCATCCCAGTCTCGAACACCTGCTCTCTGCAACAGTCCTTCTACACCACAGTCTCCAAACTCTGCTCTCTGCTACAGTCCTTCTGCACCCCAGTCTCCAACCTCTGCTCTCTGCAACATTTCTTCTTCACCCCAGTCTCCCACCTGTGCTCTCTGTATCTGTCCTGCTTCACCCCAGTCTTTAATCTCTGCTCTCTGTAGCGATCCTTCTGCACCTCAGTCTTCAACCTCCGATCTCTGCAAGGATCCTTTTTCACCACAGTCTCCAACCTCTGCTCTCTGCAACAGTTCTTCTGCACCCCAGTCTCCAAGCTCTGCTCTCTGTACCAGTTCTTCTGCACCCCAGTCTCCAAATTCTGCTCTCTGTAAAAGGCCTTCTGCACCCCAGACTTCAACCTCTGCTCTCTGTAACAGGCCTTCTGCACCCCACTCTCCAACATGTGCTTTCTCTAACGATTCTTCTGCAACCCAGTCTCCAAACTCTGCTCTCTGTAGCTGTTCTCGGCACTTCAGAATCCAACATCTGCTCTCTGCTACATTCCTTCTGCACCTCAGTCTGAAAACTCTGCTATCTGCAACAATTCTTCTGCACCCCAGTTTCAAACCTTTGCTCTCTGTAACAGAAATTCTGAACCTCAGTCTCCAAAATGCTCTCTCTAAGATTCTTCTGAAAAACAGTCTCGAAACATTGCTATCTGTAACAGTTCTGCTGGACACCAATCTCCAAAGTCTGCTCTCTGAAAGAATCCTTCTGCACCCCAGTCTCCAACCTATCCTCTCTGTAACAGTCCTTCTGCACCTCAGACTCCAACCTCTGCTCACTGTAATGATGCTTCAGCACTCCAGTCTTCAACTTCTGCTCTCTGTAACAGTTTTCTGCACCCCAATCTCCAACATCTGCTCTCTGAAACGATCTTTCTGCACCCCAGTCTCCAAACTCTGTTCTCTAACAGTCCTTCTGCACCTCAGACTCAAACCTCTGCTCTCTGTATCAGTCCTTCTAAGCCTCAGTCTGTAACCTCTGATCTCTGCAACGATCCTTCTGCACCCCATTCTCCAAACTGTGCTATCTGTAAGAATCCTTCTGCACAGAAGTCGCCAACCTCTTCTCTCATACAGGTCTTCTGCACCCCAGTCTCCAAACTCTGCACTCTGTAACAGTCCTTCTGCACCCCAGTCTCCAATCTCTGCTTACTTTATCAGTCCATCTGCACCACAATTTCCAACCTCTGCTCTCTGTAATAGTCTTTCTGCATCTCAGTCAAAAAACTCTGCTCTCTGTAACAGTCCTTCTGCACCCCAGTCTCCAACATATGCTCTCTGCAATAGTCCTTCTGCACCAAATCTCCAACCTGTGCTCTCAGCACCAGTTTTTCTACACCCCAGTGTCCAGTTTCTGCTTTCTGCAACAATCCCTCTGCAACCCAGTCTCCAACCTCTGCTCTCTGTAAAAATCCTTCTGCACCTCAGTCTTCAACCTCTGCTCTCTGCAACGGTCTTTCTGCACCTCAGTCTCCAAAAACTACTCTCTGTAAATGTACTACTGAACCTCTTCTCCAAACTCTGCTCTCCGTAATAGGCCTTCTGCACCCAGGTCACCAACCTCTGTTCTCTATTACAATCCTTCTGCTCCCCAGTCCCTAACTCTGTTCTTTGCAACAGTCCTTCTGCACCCCAGTCTCCAACATGTGCTCTCTGCAAAAGTCCTTCTGCATCTCAGTCTGAAAACTCTGTTCTCTACATCGATCTTTCTGCACCCCAGTCTCCAATCTCTGCACTCTCTAACAGTCCTGCTGCACATCGGTCTACAACTCTGCTCTTTGTAAGATTCTTGTCCAACCTTGTCTAAAAACTCTGCTCTCTGTAGGAGCTCTACTGCACCCCAGTCTCCAAACTCTGCTCTCTGCAACTATCCTTCCGCACCTCAGTCTCAAAACTCTACTCTCTGCAACAGTCTTTCTGCACCCCAGTCTCAAAACTCTGCTGTCTACAATGATCTTTCTGTACACCAGTTTCCAATGTCTGCTCTCTCCAACAGTCTTTCTGCACCCCAGTCTCCAACCTCTGCTCTCTGCAACGATCCCTCTGCACCCCAGACTAAAAATTCTGCTCTCTACAACAATCCTTTTGCACCCCAGTTTCCAACCTCTGTTCTTTGCAAAAGTTATTTTGCTCCCCAGTCTCCTACATCTGCTCCCTGCTACAGTCTTTCTGCACCTCAGTCTGAAAACTCTGCTCTCTGCAACGATCATTTTGCACCCCAGTCTCTAACTTCTGTTCTCTAAAACAGTTATGCTGCACCCCAGTATCCAAGCTCTACTCTCTGTAACAGTCCTTCTGTACCGCAGTCTCCAAACTGTTTTTTTTTTTTGTAAGGGTACTTATGCACCCCAGTATCCAACCTCTGCTTTCTGTATCCGTCATTTTCCACCACTGTCTTTAAACTCTGCCCGCTGTAACAGTCCTTCCGCCACTCAGTCTGCAAACTCTGCTTTCTCCAACAGTACTTTAACACTCCAGTATTTATCCTCTGCTCTCTCCAACAGTCCTTTTGCAACACAGACTCCAACATCTGCTCTCTAAAACAGTTCTTCTCCACCCAGGTCTCCAACCTCTGCTCTCTGTAAAAGTCCTTCTGTACTGCAGTCTCCAAAATCTGCTCTTTGTAAGATCCTTCTGCAACCCAGTCTGTAAACTCTGCCCTCTGTAACAGACCATCTGCACCCCTTCTCCAACCTCTGTTCTCTGTAACAGTCCTCGTGTAGTGCAGTCTCCAAAAAATGCTCTCTGTAACGGTCCTTCTGCACCCCAGTCTCCAACCTCTGCTTATAGTATCAGTACTTCTGCACCCCAGTCTCCAACCTCTGCTCTTGGTAACAGTCCTTCTTCACCTCAGTCTCCAAACTCTGCTCTCTGCCACAGTCCTCCTGCACCAAAGTCTCAAACCTCTATTCCTTGCAACACTTTTTCTGCACCTCAGTCTCTAAACTCTGCTCTCTGTAACAGTCCTTTTGTACCACAGTCTCAAAACTCTGTTCTCTGTAATGGTCCTTCTGAACCCCAGTCTCCGATGTCAGGTTTATTTATCAGTTCTTCTTCACCCCAGACTCCAACCTCTGCTCTCAGTAACAGTCCTTCTGCACCCAAGTCTCCAACTTCTACTCTCTGCAACATTTCTTCTGCACCCCAATCTCCATCTGTGCTCTCTGTAACTGTCCTTCTACACCCCAGTCTCCACCCACTGATCTCCGTAAGAATCCTTCTGGACCTCCGTCTCCAACCTCTGCTCTCTGTAACAGTCCTTCTGTACCGCAGTCTCAAAACTCTGCTCTCTATAATAGTCTTTCTAAATCCCAGACTCCAACGTCATCTTTCTCTATCAGTTCTTCTGCACCCCAGTCTCCAAACTCTGCTTTCTGTAGCAGTCCTTCTGCAACTCAGTCTCCAAACTCTTCTCTCTGCAAAAGTCCTTCTGCACCTCAGTCTGAAAACTATGTTCTTTGCAACTATCCTTCTGCAACCCTGTCTCCAAACCCTGCTTTCTGTAACAGTTCTTTTTCACCCCAGTCTCCAACCTCTGTTCTCTGCAACAGTCCTTCTGCACGTCAGTCTTTAACATGTGCTCTCTGTAAGATTGTTCTGCAACCCAGTCTCCAAGCTCTGCTCTGTAAGAGCCCTTCTGCACCCCATTCTCCAAAGTCTGTTCTCTATAACAATCCTTCTGCACCCTAGTACCAAACCTCTGCTCTCTGCAACGGTCCTTCTGCACGCCAGTCTCCAACCTCTGCTCTCTACAACAGTCCTTCTGCTCCCTAGTTACCAACATCTGCTCTCTGCAACAGACCTTCTGCACACCAGTGTCCAACCTCTGCTCTCTGCAATGATTTTTCTTCAACCCAGTCTCCAACATCTGCTCTCTGCTACAGTCCTTCTGCAACCAAGTCTCCAACATCTTCTCTCAGCAACAGTCCTTCTGCGCCTCAGTCTGGAAACTCTGCTGTCTGCAACGATCCTTCTGCACCCCAGTCTCCAACATCTGCTCTCTGTAACAGTCTTGCTGCACCTCGGTCTACAATCTCTGCTTTCTGTAAGATCCTTCTGCATCCCAGTTTTCAAACTCTGCTCTCTGTAACATTCCTTTTCCACCACAGTCTCCAACCTCTGGATTCTGCACCGGTCCTGCTGCACCCCAGTCTCCAAACTCTGTTCTCTGCAACAGTTCTTCTGCTCCACATTCTCCAACCTCTGCTCTCTGTAACAGTCCTTCTGTACCACAGTCTTCAACCTCTGCTCTCTGTAATGGTCCTTCTGCACCACAATCTCAAACCTCTGCTTTCTGTATCCATCCTTCTGCACCACTGTTTCCAACCTCTGCTCTCTGTAATAGTCCTTCTGCACCTCTTTCTCCAAACTCTGCTCTCTGCAACCTTACTTCTGCACCCTATTTTCTAACCTCTGCTCAATTCTACAATTCTTCTGAACCACAGTCTACAACATCTGCTCTCTGCAGCAGTCCTTCTGTACCCTAGTCTCCAAACTCTGCTCTCTGTAACGGTCCTTCTGCACCCCAGTCTCCAAACTCTGCTCTCTGTAACAGTCCTTCTGCACCTCAGTCTCCGAATTCTGCTCTCTGCATCAGTCTTTCTGCACCCAAGTCCCCAACCTCTGCTCTCTGCAACAGTCTTTCTACAACCCAGCCTTCAACCTCTTCTCTGTGTAACAGTCCTTCTGCACCCAAGTCTCCAACCTCTGCTCTCTGCAACAGTCCTTCTGAACGTCAGTCTTTAACATGTGCTCTCTGTAAGATCCTTCTGAAACCCAGTCTCCAAACTCTGCTCTCTGTAATAGCCCTCCCTCACCCCATTCTCCAAAGTCTGTTCTCTATAACAATCCTTCTGGACCCCAGTACCAAACCTCTGCTCTCTACAACGATCCTTCTGCACCCCTGTCTACAACCTCAGCTCTCTGTACCAGTCCTTCTGAACCCCAGTCTCCAACATGTGCTCTCTGCAAGGATCTTTCTGCACCTCAGTCTCCAACTCTACTCTCTGTAACAGTCTTTCTGCACCTCGGTCTTCAACATCTGCTCTCTGTAAGATCCTTCTGAAAACCAGTTTCCAACTCTGCAATATGTAAAAGTCATTCTGGAGCCCTTCTCCAAACTCTGCTCTTCGTAAAAGGCCTTCTGCACCCCAGTCTTCAAACTCTGCTCTCTGTAACAGTCCTGCTGCACCTAAGTCTACAATCTCTGCTCTCTGTAAGGTCCTTCTGCAACCTTGTCTAACAACTCTTCTCTCTCTAACAGTTCTTCTGCACCCCAGTCTAGAACCTCTGCTCTCTGTAACAGGCCTTTTGCAACACAATCGCCAAACTCTATTCTTTGTAACAGTCTTTTTGCACCTCAGTCTCCAACGTCTGCTCTCTGCAACGATTCTCCTGCACCCCAGTCTCCAACATCTGCTCTCTGCAACAGACCTTCTGCACCTCAGTGTCCTACGTCTCCTCTCTTTAACACTCTTTCTGCACCCCAGTCTCTAACCTCTGTTCTCTGTAAGGTCTTTCTGCACCTCAGTTTCCAAACTCTGCTCTCTGTAGCATTCCTTCTCCAACCCAGTCTCCAACCTCTTTTTTCTTCAACGGTCCTGCTGCAACCCAGTCTCCAACCTCTGTTCTCTGCAACAGTCCTTCTACTCCCCAGTCTCCAAACTCTGCTCTCTGTAACAGTCCTTCTGCAAGACAGTCTCAAACCTCTTCTATTTGTATCAGTCCTTCTGCACCACGGTTTCCAAACTCTGCTCTCTTTAACAGTCCTTCTGCACCTCTGTCTCCAACCTCTGAACTCAGCAACCCTACTTTTGCATCCTATTCTCTAACCTCTGCTCTCTGTAACAGTCCTTCTGCACACCATTCTATAACATCTGTTCTCTGAAACAATCCTCCTGAACAACAGTCTCCAAACTCTGTTCACTGTTATGGTCCTTCTGCACCCCAGTCTCCAACCTCTGCTTTCTGTATCAGTAATTCTGCACCCCAGTCACCAAACTTTGCTCTCTGTAACATTCTGTCTTCACCTCAGTCTCCAAACTCACTCTCTGTGACAGTTCTTCTGCGACCCAGGTTTTAAACTCTGCTCTTTGCAACAGTTGTTCTGAATCCCAGTCTCCAACATCTGCACTCTGAAACAGTTCTTCTATAAACCATTCTCCAACCTCTGCTCTCTGTAAAAGTCCTACTATATTGCCTTCTCTAAACTCTGCTCTTTGTAACGGTCCTTCTGCACCTCAGTCTTTAACCTCTGCTTTCTGTATCAGTCCTCTGTACCCTAGTCTCCAACCTCTGCTCTCTGTAACAGTCTTTCTGCACGTCAAACTCCAAATTCTGCTCTCTGCAACAGTCCTACTGAACCTAAGTCTCTAACACCTGCTCCCTGCAACAGTCCTTCTTCACCCCAGTCTCCAATCTCTATTCTCTGTAAAAGTCCTTCTGCACCTCTGACTCCACCTCTGCTCTCTGCAGTGGTCCTTCTGCACCTCAGTCTCCAACCTCTGCTCTCTTTAAGATCCTTCTGTAACCCAGTCTCCAAACTTTGCCCTCTGCAAAAGTCGTTCTGCATCCCTTCACCAAACTCGGCTCTCTGTAACAGGCCTTTTGAACCGCATTCTCCAAACTCTGTTCACTGTAACAGTTCTTCTGCACCCCAGGATCCAACTTCGTTCTCTGTAACAATCCTACTGCACCTCAGTTCCCAAACTCTGACATCTGCAATGGTCCTACTGGACCCAAGTCTCTCACCACTGCTCTCTTTAACAGTCCTCCTTCACCCCAGTCTCCAAACTCTGCTCTCTGCAAAAGTCCTTTTTCGACCCAGTCTCCAACATCTGCTCTCTGCAACACTCCTTCTGCACCTCAGTCTGAAAACTCTGCTCTCTGCAAGGATCCTTGTTCACCCCAGTACCCAAACTCTGCTCTCGGGATCATTTCATCTGCACCTCCGTCTTCAATTTCTGCTCTATATAAGATCCTTCTGCAACCCAGTCTCAAAACTCTGCTCTCTAAAACATTCCTTCTGCACCCCAGTATCCAACCTCTGGTCTGTGCAACAGTTCGTCTGCACCCCAGTCTCAAACCTCTGCTCTCTGAAAGATTCTTCTGCACCCCAGTCTCCAAACTCTGATCTCTTTAACAGTCCTTCTTCACCCAAGTCTCCAACCTCTACTCTCTGTAAAAATCCTTCTGCACCTCAGTCTCCAACATCTGCTCTCTCTAGCGGTCCTTCTGCACCCATTCTCCAACCTCTGTTGTCTGCAAGAATCCTGCAGCACCTCAGTCTCCAAATTCTGCTCACTGCAACAATCATTCTGCACCCCAGTCTCCAACTTCTGCTCTCTGCAACAGTTGTTCTGCACCCCAGTCTCCAATATCTACTCTCTGAAACAGTCCTTCTCCACCCCAGTCTCCAACCTCTGCTCTCTGTAACACTTCTTCTGTACCACAGTCTCTAACTTCTGCTCTCTGTAAGAATCTTCTGCACCCCAGTCTCCAACTGCTGGTCTCTGTATCAATCCTTCTGCAACCCAGTCTCCAACCTCTTCTCTCTGTAACAGTCCTTCTGCACCACATTCTCAAACCTCTGCTCTCTGTAAAAGTCTTTCTATACTGCAGTCTCCAACCTCTGCTCTTTGTAACGGTCCTTCTGTACCCCAATTTCCAACCCCTGCTTTAAGTAACAGTCCTTCTGCACCTCAGTCACCAAACTATCCTCTCTGTAACAGTCCTTCTGCACCTCAGTCTCCAACCACTGCTCAGTCTGAAAACTCTACTCTCTGCAAGATCTTTGTTCACCCCAGTCTCCACCACTGTTTTCTGCAGCACTTGTCCTGCACCCCAGTCTGTAAACTCTGTTCTCTGAAACCGTCCTTCTGCACGTCAGTCTGGAAACTCTGCTCTCTGTAATGGTCTTTCTGCACCCCAGTCTGTCACCTCTGCTTTCTGTATCATAATTCTTGACCCCAGTCTTAAAGTCTGCTCTGTGTAACAGTCCTTCTGGATATCAGTCTCCAACCTCTGCTCTCTGCAACAGTCCTTCTGCACCCCAGTATCCAACCTCTGCTTTCTGCACCATTCTTTCTGCACCCCAGTCTCCAAACTCTGCTCTCTTTAACAGTCCTTCTCCAACCCAGTCTCCAACCTCTGCTTTCTGTATCAGTAATTCTGCACCCCAGTCTCCACCTTTGCTCTCTGCAATGATTCTTCTGCAACTCAGTCTCCAACAGCTGCTCTCTGCAACAGTCCTTCTGCACCCCAGTTTCCAACAGCTGCTCTCTGCAACAGTCCTTCTGTACCCCAGTTTCAAAACTCTGCTCTCTGTAACATTCCTTCTCCAACCCAGTCTCCAACTTCTGCTTTCTTCAATGGTCCTGCTGCACCCCAGTCTCCAACCTCTGTTCTCTGTAAGGTCCTTCTGCACCCCAGTTTCCAAACTCTGCTCTTTGTAACATTTCTTCTCCAACCCAGTCTCCAACCTTTGCTTTCTTCAACGGTCCTGCTACAACCCAGTCTCCAACCTCTGCTTTCTGTATCAGTAATTCTGCACCGCAGTCTCCAAACTTTGCTATCTGTAACATTCTTTCTGCACCTCAGTCTCCAACCTCTGCTCTCTGCGACAGTTTTTCTGCACCCAAGTTTCCAAACTCTGCTCTCTGATACAGTTCTTCTGAATCCGAGTCTCCAACATCCGCACTCTGAAACAGTTCTTCTATAAACCATTCTCTAAACTCTGCTCTCTGTAACAGTCCACCTATATTGCAGTCTCTAAACTCTGCTTTCCTTAACGGTCCTTCTACAACCCAGTCTCCAACCTCTGCTTTCTTTATCAGTCCTACTGCGCCCCAGTCTCCAAATTCTGCTCTCTGCAACAGTCCTACTGCACCCAAGTCTCCAAGACCTGCTCCCTGCAACAGTCCTTCCACACCCCAGTCTCCAACCTCTGCTATCTGCAACAGTCCTTCTGCACCCGAGTCTCCAACCTCTGCTCTCTGCAACAATACTTCTGCACCTCAGTCTCCAACCTCAATTCCCAGTAACAGTCCTTCTGCACCTCAGTCTCCAACATCTGTTCTCTGTAAGATCCTTCTGCAACCCAGTCTCCAAACTCTGCCCTCTGTAACAGCCGTTCTGCATCCCTTCACCAAACTCTGCTCTCTGTAACAGGACTTCTGCACCACAGTCTCCAAACTCTGTTCTCTGTAACAGTCCTTCTGAACGCCAGTCTCAAACCTCTGCTCTCTACAACAATTCTACTGCACCCAGTTCCCAAGCTCTGTAATCTCCAAAAATCCTTCTACACCTCAGTTCCCAAACTCTTACCTCTGCAATGGTCCTACTGCACCCCAGTCTTAAACCTCTGCTCTCTGCAACGATACTTTTGCAACCCAGTCTCCAACCTATGCTCTCAGCAAAAGTCATTCTGCACCCCAGTCTCCAACCTCTGCTCTCTGTAAATTTTTCTGCACCCCAGTTTCCAAACTCTGCTCTCTGTAGTATTCCATCTCCACCCCAGTCTCCAAACTCTGTTCTCTGCAACGGTCCTTCTGCACGCCAGTCTCCAACCTATGTTCTCGGCAACAGTCCTTCTGCACCCCAGTCTCCAGAATCTGCGCTAGGTATCATTTTTTCTTCACCTCAGTCTCCGAACTCTTCTCTATGTAAGATCTTTCTGCAACCCAGTCTCTAAACTCTGCTCTCTGTAACAGTCCTTCTGCACCCCAGTCTCCAACCTGTACTCTGTGCAACAGTTCGTCTGCACCCCAGTCTCCAACCTCTGATCTCTGAAAGATCTTTCTGCACCTCAGTTACCGAATTCTGATCTTTGTCACAGTCCTTTTTAACCTCAGTCTACAACCTCGGCTCTCTGGAACAATCTTTCTGCACCTCAGTCTCCAAAATCTGCTCTCTGCAACGGTCCTTCGGCACCCCATTCTCCAAACTCTTTTGTCTGCAAGAGTCCTTCATCACGTCATATCCAACCTTTACTCACTGCAACAATTCTATTGCAAACCAGTCTCCAACATCTACTCTCTGAAGAATTTGTTCTTCACCCCAGTCTCCAACCTCTGATCTCTGTAACAGTCCTTCTGTACCGCAGTCTCTAACTTCTGCTCTCTGTAAGATCCTTCTGCACTTCAGTTTCCAAACTCTACTCTTTGTAACATTTCTTCCCCACCCAAGTCTCCAACCTCTGCTCTTTGCAATGGTGCTTCTGCACAGCAGTCTTCAACCTCTTATTTCTGTATCAGTTCTTCAGCACCACAGTCTCCAAATTCTGCTCTCTGTTACAGTCCTTCTGCACCTCAGTCTCCTGACTCTGCTCTCTGCAAAAGTCTTTCTGCATCCCATTCTCCAACCTGTGCTTTCTGCAACAGACCTTCTGTACTCTAGTCTCCGACCTCTGCTCTCTGTAACAGTCCTTCTATACTGCAGTCTCCAACCTCTGCTCTCGTTAAGGTTCATTCTGGAACCAAGTTTCCAAACTCTGCTTTCTGTATCAGTCCTTCTGCACCCCAGTCTCCAACCTCTGCTCTTTGTAACAAAAAGTCCTACTGCATCTCAGTCTAAAATATCTTCTCTATGTAACAGTCCTTCTCTACCCCAGTCTCCAACTTCTTCTCTATGCAACAGTTCGTCTGCACCCCAGTCTCCACCTTCTGCTCTCTGAAAAACTTTTCTGCACCCCAGTCTCCAAACTCTGATCTTTGTCACAGTCCTTCTTCACCTCAGTCTCTGACCTCTGCTCTCTGTAACAATTTTTCTGCACCTCAGTCTCCAACATCTGCTCTCTGCAACGGTTCTTCTGCACCCCATTCTCCAACCTCTGTTGTCTGCAAAAGTCCTTCAGCACGTCATATCCAACCTCTACTCTCTGCAAAAAATCCTTCTGCACCCCAGTCTCCAACTTCAGCTCTCTGCAACAGTTCTTCTGCACCCCAGTCTCCAACATCTACTCTCTGAAGAAGTCCTTCTCCACCCCAGTCTCCAACCACTGATCTCTGTAACAGTCCTTCTGTATCACAGTCTCTAACTTCTCCTCTCTGTAAGATCCTTCTGCACCGAAGTCTCCAACCTCTGCTTTCTGTATCAGTCCTTCTGCACCCCAGTCTCCAACCTCTGCTCTTTGTAACAGTCTTTCTGCATCTCAGTCTCAAAAATCTTCTCTCTGTAACAGTCCTACTCTACCCCAGTCTCCAAACTCTGCTCTCTGCAACAGTTCTTCTACACCCCAGTCTTCAACCTCTGCTCTGTGTAACAGTTCTTCTGCAACCAAGTGTCCAAACTCTGCTCTCTACAACAGTCCTTCTGCATCCCAGTCTCCAACATCTGCTCTCTGCAATCGTTCTTTTTCACTCAAGTCTCCAAACTCTGCTCTCTGCAGAGATCCTTCTGCACACCAGTCTCCAAACTCTTCTCTCAGCAATGATCCTACTGCATTTCAGTCACCAACCTCTGTTCTCTGTAACAATCCTTCTGCACCTCAGACTCCAAACTTTGCTCTAAGTAATATCTTTCTGCAACCCAGTGTCAAAACTCTGCTCTCTGTAACAGTCCTTCTGCACCCAGTCTCCAACCTCTGCTCTCTGTAACAGGCCTTCTGCACCCCAGTCTCTAAACTCTGCTCTCTGTATCCATCTTTCTGCACCCCAGTGTCCAAACTCTTCTCTCTGTAACAGTCCTTCTGTACCTCAGTCTCCAAATTCTGCTCTCTGCAACAGTCTTTCTGCACCCAAGTCTCCAAACTCTGCTCTCTGGAACTGTCCTTCTACATACCAGTCTCCAAGCTCTGCTCTCTGTAACAATTCTTTGGCACCCCAGTCTCCCACCTCTGCTTTCTGTATCATAATTTTTCACCCCAGTCTCCAACGTCTGCTATGTGAAACACTCCTTCTGCATCTCAGTCTGCAACCTCTGCTCTCTGCAACAGTCCTTCTGCACCCCAGTATCCAACTTCTGCTTTCAGCAAAATTCTATCTGCACCCCATTTTCCAAACTGTGCTCTCTGTAACTGTCCTTCTGCACCCCAGTCTCCCACTTCTTCTCTCTGTTATAATCCTTCTGCACCCCAGTCTCCACTTTGCTCTATGCAATGATTCTTCTACAACTGAGTCTCCAACTTTTGCTCTCTTCCTCGATCCTTCTGCACCCCACTCTCCAACCTCTGCTCTCTGTATGATCTTTCAGAAAAGAAGTCTCCAAACTTTGCTTTCTGTAACAGTCCTTGTGCACCCAAGTCTTCAAACTCTGCTCCCTGTAAAATTCCTTTTGCATCTCAGTCTCCAATCTCTGCTCTCTGCAACATTTCTTCTGCACCCCAGTCTCCAAACCCTTTTCTCTGCAATAGTCGTTCTGCACCCTGTCTCCAAACTCTGCTCGCAGTAACAGTACTTCTGTACTGCACTCTCCAAACTCTGCTCTCTGTAACGGTCCTTTTGCACCCCAGTCTCTAACCTCTGCTCTCTGTAACAGTCCTTTTGCACCTCAGTCTTCAACCTCTGCTCTCTGCAACAGTCCTTATACACCCCAGTCTCAAACATCTGCTCTCTGCAAAAGTCCTTCTACACGCAAGTCTCCAACATCTACTCTCTGAAACGATCCTTCTGCACCTCAGTCTCCAACGTCTGCTCTCTGCAACAATCCTTCTGCACCCTATTCTCCAACTTCTGATCTCTATAAGATCCTTCTGCACCCCAGTTTCCAAACTTTGTTCTCTGTGACATTCCCTCTGCACCCCAGTCTCCAAGATCTACTCTCTGTAACAGTCCTTCTGTACTGCAGTCTCCAAACTCTGCTCTCTGAAACAGTCCTTCTGCAAACCAGTCTTCAACCTCTGCTCTCTGCAACAGTCTTTCTGCACCTCAGTCTCCAACTTCTGCTCTCTGTTACAGGCCTTCTGCACCCCAGTCTCAAACAGCTTTTCTTTGTTTCAGTTCTTCTGCAACCCAATCTCCAAACTCTGCTCTCTGTAACACTCCTTCTGCTCCGCAGTCTCCATCGTCTGCTCTCTGTAAGAATTCTTCTGCACCCCAGTCTCCAACCTCTCCTCTTAGTAGAAGTCCTTCTCCACCTCAGTCTGCAACATCTGCTCTCTGTAACGATCCTTCATTACCTCAGTCTCCAATCTATGCTCTCTGTAACAGGCCTTCTGCACCCCAGTCTCCAAACTCTTCTCTTTGGTTCAGTCATTCTGTACCCCAGTAAACTTTAACTGCACTCCGTAACAATCCTTCTGCACCTCAGTCTCCCACCTCACCTCTCTGCAATGGTCCTTCTGCATCCCAGCCTCCAACCTCTCCTCTCTGTAACAGTACTTCTACACCGCAATCTCCAACCTCTACTTTCTGCAACAGTCCTTCTGCACCCCAGTCTCCAACATCTTATCTCTGCAACAGTTCTTCTCCACCCCAGTCTCCAACCTCTGCTCTCTGTAACAGTGTGTCTGTAGTGTAGTTTTCAAACACTTCTCTCTGTAACGGTCCTTCTGCACCCGAGTCTCAAACCTCTGCTTTGTGTATCAGTCTTTCTGCAATCAAGTCTCCAACCTCTGCTCTCTGTAACAGTCCTACTGCACCCAAGTCTTTAAACTCTGATCTCTTTAACAGGCCTTCTGCACCCAAGTCTCCAACCTCTGCGCTGTGTAACAGTTCTGCAGCACCCCAGTCTCCACACTCTGCTCTCTCCAACGATCCTTCTGCACCCAAGTCTCCAAACTGTGCTCTCTGCAACAGTCTTTCTGTACCCCAGTTTCCAAACTCTTCTCTCTGTAAGATCCTTCTGCACCTCAGTTTCTAAACTCTTCTTTCTGTTAGATTCCTTCTGCACCCCAGTCTCCAAATTCTGCTCCATTAATGGTCCCTCTGCACCCTAGTCTCCAACCTCTGTTCTCTACAACAGTTCTTCTGTACAAGAGTCTTCAACCTCTATTTTCTGTATGGGTCTTTCTTAACTAAACTCTGCTCTCGGCCACAGTCCTTCTGCACCCCAGTCTCCACCATCTGCTCTCTGGAACAGTCCTTCTGCACCCCAGTCTCAAAACTCTGCTCTTTACAATGATCCTTCTGGACCCCAGTCTCCAACCTCTGCTTTCTGTATCAGTCTTTCGGAACCCCAGTCTCCAACCTCTGTTCTCTGTATCTATCCTTCTGCACCTCAGTCTCCAAACTGTGCTCTATGTAAGAGTCCTTCTGCACCCCAGTCTCCAACCTCTTCTCTCGGTAACTGTCCTATACCGCAGTCTCCAAACTCTGCTGTCCTTAACGGTCCTTCTGCACACCAATTTCCAAAATCTGCTTCCTGTAACAGTCCTTCTGAACCTGAGTCTCCAAACTCTGCTCTCTGTAACAGTCTTTCTACACCTCAGTCTCCAACCTATGCTCTCTGTAACAGTCCTTCTGCACCTCAGTCTGAAAATTCGGCTCGCTGCACAATCCTTCTGCACCCCAGTCTCCAAACACTGCTCTCTTTAACAGTTCCCCTGCACCTCAGTCTACGATCTTTGCTCTCTGTAACATCCTTAATCAACCCAGTCTTCAACCACTGCTCTCTGTAACAGACCTTCTGCACCCAAGTCTCCAAATTCTTCTCTCTGCAACGATTTTTCTGCACACAAGTCTCAAACCTCTTCTCTCTGCAAAAGTCCTTTTGCACCACAGTCGCCAAACTCTGCTCTCTGCAACAGTCCTTCTGCACCACAGTCTCTAACCTCTGCTCTCTGTAACCATCCTTCTGCACCACAGTCTCCAACCTCTGCTCTCTGTAACAGTCCTTCTGCACCTCATTCTCAAACCTCTGCTCTCTGCAACAATCTTCTTGCACCAAAGTCTTCAAAATCTGCTCTTTGTAAGATCCATCTAAACCCCAGTCTCCAACCTCTGCTCTCTGTAACAGTCCTTCTGCACCCCAGTCTCCAACCTCTGCTCTCTGTAACAGTTTTTCTGCACCTCATTCTCCAACCTCTGCTTTCTGCAACAGTCATTCTGAACCCCACTCTCCAACATCTTCTCTCTGCAACAGTCCTTCTACACCCCAGTCTCCAACTCTGCTTTCTGCAACGATCTTTCTGGACCCCAGTCTCCAACGTCTGCTCTCTGCAAGAGTCCTTCTGGACCACAGTCTCCAACCTCTCCTCTCTATAACAATCCTTCTGCACCCCTGTCTGCAACCTCTGCTCTTTGTAAGATCCTTCTGCAACCTAGCTTGAAACTCTGCTCTCTGTAACAGTGCTTCTGCCCACCGGTCTCCAACCTCTGCTCTTTGTAACGATCCTTCTTCACCAAAGTCTCCAACGTCTGCTCTCTGCAAAAGTCCTTCTACACCCAGTCTCCAATATCTGCTCTCTGCAAATGTCCTTTTGCACCTCACTCTGAAATGTCTTCTCACTGCAACGACCCTTCTGCACCACAGACTCCTACTTCTGCTCTCTGTAACAGTCCTTCTGCACCTCATTCTCCCAACTCTTCTCTTTGTAAGATCCTTCTATAACCCAGTCTTTAAACTCTGTACTCTGTAACAGTCCTCCTGCACAACAGTCTCCAAACTCTACTTTCTGTAACATGACTTCTGCCAACCAGTCTCCAAACTCTGCTATCTGTAACAGGCCTTCATCACCCAAGTCTCCAACCTCTTCTCTCTGCAACGATTTTTCTCCACCCCAGTCTCCAGAATCTGCTCTCTGAAACAGTCCTTTTGCACCCCAGTCTCAAAACTCTGCTCTCTGTAAGATCCATCTGAACCCCAGTCTGCAAACTCTACTCTCTGTAACAGTCCTTCTGCACCCCAGTCTTTAAACACTGCTCTCTGTAACCATCCTTCTGCAGCTCAGTCTCCAACCTCTGCTCTGTGTAACAGTACTTCTGCACCCCAGTCTCTAAAATCTGCTCTCGGCCACAGTCCTTCTGCACCCCAGTTTCCAACGTCTGCTCTCTGGAACAGTCCTTCTGCACCCCAGTCTCAAAACTCTGCTCTTTACAACGATCCTTCTGGACCCCAGTCTCCAACCTCTGCTTTCTGTATCAGTCTTTCGGAACCCCAGTCTGCAACCTCTGTTCTCTGTATCTATCCTTCTGCACCTCAGTCTCAAACCTGTGCTCTATGTAAGAGTCCTTCTGCACCCCAGTCTCCAACCACTTCTCTCGGTAACTGTCCTATACCGCAGTCTCCAAACTCTGCTGTCCTTAACGGTCCTTCTGCACACCAATTTCCAAAATCTGCTTCCTGTAACAGTCCTTCTGCACCTGAGTCTCCAAACTCTGCTCTCTGTAACAGTCCTTCTACACCTCAGTCTCCAACCTATGCTCTCTGTAACAGTCCTTCTGCACCTCAGTCTGAAAATTTGGCTCGCTGCACAATCCTTCTGCACCCCAGTCTCCAAACACTGCTCTGTGTAACAGTTCCCCTGCACCTCAGTCTACAATCTCTGCTCTCTGTGAGATCCTTCATTAACCCAGTCTTCAAACACTGCTCTCTGTAAAAGACCTTCTGCACACAAGTCTTCAAATTTTTCTCTCTGCAACATTTCTTCTCCACAGCAGTCTCAAACCTCTTCTCTCTGCAACAGTCCTTTTTCACCACAGTCGCCAAACTCTGCTCTCTGCAACAGTCCTTCTGCACCGCAGTCTCTAACCTCTGCTCTCTGTAACCATCCTTCTGCACCACAGTCTCCAACCTCTGCTCTCTGTAACACTCCTTCTGCACCTCAGTCTCCAACCTCTGCTCTCTGTAACAGTCCTCTTGCACCACAGTCTCCAAAATCTGCTCTTCGTAAGATCCATCTGAACCCCAGTCTCCAACCTCTGCTCTCTGTAACAGTCCTTCTGCACCCCAGTCTCCAAATCTGCTCTCTGTAACAGTTTTTTTGCACCTCATTCTCCAACCTCTGCTCTCTGCAGCAGTCATTCTGAACCCCACTCTCCAACCTCTGCTCTCTGCAACAGTCCGTCTGCACCCCAGTCGCCAACATCTGCTCTCTGCAACAGCCCTTCTACACCCCAGTCTCCAACTGTGCTTTCTGCAACGATCTTTCTGGACCTCAGTCTCCAAAGTCTGCTCTCTGCAAGAGTCCTTCTGAATCACAGTTTCCAAACTCTGCTCTCTGTATCAATCCTTCTGCACCCCTGTCTGCAACCTCTGCTCTTTGTAAGATCCTTCTGCCACCCAGTTTGAAACTCTGCTCTCTGTGACAGTGATTCTGCCTACCGGTCTCCAACCTCTGCTTACTATAACGATCCTTCTTCACCAAAGCCTCCAACCTCTGCTTTCTGCAACAGTCCTTCTACAACCCAGTCTCCAATATCTGCTCTCTGCAAAGGTCCTTTTGCACCTCACTCTGATAAAGTCTGCTCACAGCTACGATCTTTCTGGACCCCAGTCTCATACGTCTGCTCTCTGCAACAGTCATTCTGCACCCCAGTCTCCAACATCTGCTCTCTGCAACAGTCTTCTGCACCTCAGTCTGAAGACTCTGCTCACTGTAACATCCCTTCTTTACCCCTGTCTTTAACCTCTGTCCGCTGCAACAGTCCTTCTGCTCCCCAGTCTCTGAGATCTGCTCTTTGTAACAGTCCTTCTGTACCAGAGTATCCAACTTCTGCTCTTTGTAACGGTCCTTCTACACCCACGACTTCAAACTCTGCTTTGTGTATCAGTCTGTCTGAAAACCAGTTTCCAACCTGTGTTTTCTGTATCTATCCTTTCTGCACCTCAGTTTCAAACCTCTGTTCTCTGCAATGATCCTTCTACACACCAGTCTCCAAACTCTGCTCTCTGTAACAGTCCTTCTGTACTGCAGTTTCCAACATCTGTTCTCTGTAAGGGTCCTTCTGAAGCCCAGTCTCCAACCTCTGCTTTCTGTATCAGTCCTTCTTCCCCACATTCTCCTCTCTGTAACAGTCCTTCTGTACCTCAGTCTGCAACCTCTGCTCTCTGCAATAGTCCTTCTTCACCCCAGTCTGCAATCTCTGCTCTCTGCGACAGTCCTTCTGCACCCCAGTCCCCAACATCTGCTCTCTGCAACAGTCCTTCTCCACCTGTCTCCAACCTCTGCTCTCTGCAACAGTCCTCCTGCACCGGGGTCACCAACGTCTGCTTTCTGTATAAATCATTCTGCACCACAGTCTCCAACATCTTCTCTCTGTAACAGTCCTTCTGCACCTAAGTCACTAACCTCTACTCTCTTCAGCAGTTCTTCTCCACCCCAGTTTCCAACCTCTGCTCTCGGCAACAGTCCTTCTGGACGCCATTATTAAAATTCTACTCTCTGCAACAGTCCTTATACAACCCAGTCTTTCACATCTGCTCTCTGTAACAGTCTTTCTGCACCTCAGTCTGAAAACTCTGCTCTCTGCAACGATCCTTCTGCACCTAGTATCCAACTTCTGCTCTCTGCAACAGTTCTTCTGCACCCTAGTCTCCAACTTCTGTTCTAAGCAAACGTCTTTGTACACCCCAGGCTCCAAACTCTTCTTTCTGTAACAGTCCTTCTGTAGTGCAGTCTCCAACCTCTGCTGTCTGTAATGGTCCTTCGGCACCCGAGACTACAAACTCTAGTTTACATATCAGTTATTCTACACCCAAGTCTCAAACTTCTGCTCTCTGTAACAGTCCTTCTTCACCTAAGTCTCCAACATCTGCTCTCTGCAACAGTCCTTCTGCACCCCAGTCTCATACCTCTTCTCTCTGCATAAGTCCTTTTACACCCCAGTCTTCAAACTCTGCTCTCTGCTACAGTCCTTCTTCACCCCAGTCTCAAAACACTGCTCTCTGTAACTGTCCTGCTGCACCCCAGTCTCCAACCTCTGCTCTCTGTAGTGATCCTTCTGAACCTCAGTCTCCAACCTAGGCTCTCTGCAAAGATTTTTCTCCACCTCAGTTTCAAACCTCTGTTCTCTGCAATGATCCTTCTACACACCAGTCTCCACGCTCTGCTCTCTGTAACAGTCCTTCTGAACATCAGTGTCAAAACTCTGCTCTCTGTAACAATTTTTTTTTTGCATCTCAGTCTTCAACCTCTGCTCTATGTAATAGTCCTTCTGCACCCCAGTCTCCAACCTCTGCTCTCTTTAACAGTTTTTCTGGACACCAATCTACAAACTCTGCTCTCTGTAACACTCCTTCTGCACACCAGTCTCCATTCTCTGCTCTTTGTAAGAATCCTTCTGCACCCCAGTCTTCAACCGCTCCTCTCTTTAACAGTCCTTCTGCACCTCAGCCTTCAATATATGCTCTTTGAAATGATCCTTCTGCACCTCAGGCTCCAACTGCTGCTCTCTGTAACAGGCCTTCTGAACCCCATTCTCCAACATATGCTCTCTGGATCAGTCCTTTTGCACACCACTATCCTACCTCTGCTCTCTATAACAATCCTTCTGCACCTGAGTCTCCAACCTCTGCTCTCTGAAAAACTTCGTCTGCACCCCAGTCTCAAAACTCTGTTCTCTGAATCAGTCCTTCTGCACCCCAGTATCCAACCTCTGCTCTCTGTAACAGTCCTTCTGTAACGCAGTCCCAAAACTCTGCTCTCTGTAACGGTCATTCTGCACCCCAGTCTCAAACGTCAGCTTTCTGTATCAGTTTTTCTGCACCCCTGTGCTCTCCACAACAGTTCTTCCACACCCCAGTGTCCAGTCTCTGCTCTCTGCAACAGTCCCTCTACAACCCAGTCTCCAACCTCTGCTCTCTGTAACAATCCTTCTGCACCTCAGTCTTCAACATCTGCTCTCCGCAACGGTCCTTCTGCACATCAGTCTCCCAAAACTACTCTCTGTAAATGTACTTCTGAACCCCTTCTCCAAACTCTGCTCTCCGTAATAGGCCTTCTGCACCCCAGTCTCCATCCACTGTTCTCCATAACAATCCTTCTGCACCCCCAGTCTCAAAATTTTGCTCTCTACAACGATCCTTCTGTACCACACTCCCAAAACTCTGCTCTATGAAACAGTCCTTCTGCACCCCAGTCTCCAACATGTGCTCTATGCAAAAGTTCTTCTGCACTTCAGTGTGAAAACTCTATTCTCTACAACGATCTTTCTGAACCCCAGTCTCCAACCTCTGCTCTTTGTAACAGTCCTGATGCACATCGGTCTACAACTCTGCTCTCTGTAAGATCCTTGTGCAACCTGGTCTAAAAACTCTGCTCTCTGTAGGAGTTCTACTGCACCCCAGTCTCAAACCTCTGCTCTCTGCAAAGATCCTTCTGCACCTCAGTTTCAAAACTCTACTCTCTGTAACAGTCCTTCTGCAGCCCAGTCTCAAACCTCTGCTGTCTGCAACGATCTTTCTGTACACCAGTTTCCAACATCTGCTCTCTGTAACAGTCCTTCTGCAACCCAGTCTCCAACCTCTGCTCTCTGCAATGATCCCTCTGCACCCCAGTCTAAAAACTCTGCTCTCTACACCAATCCTTTTGCACCCCAGTTTCCAACCTCTGCTCTCTGCAAAAGTCATTCTGCACCCGAGTCTCCAACATGTGCTCCCTGCAAAAGTCTTTCTTCACCTCAGTCTTACAACTCTGCTCTCTGCAACAATTTTTTGCAAACCAGTCTCCAACCTCTGTTCTCTAAAACAGTTATTCTGCACCCCAGGATCCAACCTCTACTCTCTGTAACAGTCCTTCTATACTGAAGTCTCCAATTTTTGTTCTTTGCAAGGGTACTTATGCACCCCAGTATCCAACCTCTGCTTTCTGTAACAGTCCTTCTACACCTCAGTCTCCAAACTCTGCTCTCTGTAACGACCCTTCTGCATCCCAGTCTCCTACCTCTGCTCTCTGTAACAGTCCTTCTACACCTCAGTCTCCAAACTCTGCTCTCTGTAAGACCCTTCTGCAGCCCAGTCTTTAAACTCTGCACTCTGTAACAGTCGTTCTGCACAACAGTCTTTAAACTCTGCTCTCTGTAACAGGACTTCTGCACCCCAGTCTCCAACCTCTTTTTTCTGCAACAATTCTTCTCCACACCAGTCTCCAAAATCTGCTCTCTGCAACAGTCCTTTGCACCCCAGTGTCCAAACTCTTCTCTCTATAAGATCAATCTGAACCCAAGTCTCCAACCTCTGCTCTCTGTAACTGTCCTTCTTCACCCCAGTCATCAAACTCTGCTCTCTGTAACAGTCCTTCTGCACCTCAGTCTCCAACCTCTGCTCTATGTAACAGTCCTTCTGCACCCCAGTCTCCAACATCTGCTCTCTACAACAGTACTTCTGCACCCCATTCTCCAAACTCTGCTCTCTGCAACAATCTTTCTGGACCCCAGTCTCCAACGTCTGCTCTCTGCAACAGTCCTTCTGCACCACAGTCTCCAACCTCTACTCTCTGTAATATCCTTCTGCGCTCCAGTTTCCAGACTCTGCTCTCTGTAACATTCCTTCTCTGTGCTCTGAAACAGTGCTTCTTCTCCCCAGACTCCACGATCTGCTCTCTGTAACAGTCCTTCTATACCGCAGTCTCCAACCTGTGCTCTTTGTAAGGCTCCTTCCTCACCCCAGTCTCCTACCTCTGCTTTCTGTATCAGTCTGTCTGAACCCAAGTCTCTAACCTCTGTTCTCTGTATCTATCCATGTGCACCTCAGGCTCTGACCTGTGCTCTATGTAAGAATCCTTCTGCACCCCAGTCTTCAATCTCTGCTCTCGGTAAAAGTCTGTCTGCACCCCAATTTCCGAACTCTGCTTCCTGTAACAGTCCTTCTGCACCTGAGTCTCCAAACTCTTCTCTGTGTAACAGTCCTTCTACAACTCAGTCTCCAACGTCTGCTCTTTGTAACTGTCCTTCTGGACCTTAGTCTGAAACCTCTGCTCTCTGCACGATTCTTCTGGACCCCAGTCTTAAACCACTGCTCTCTGTAACAGTCCACCTGCACCCCAGTCTCCAACCTCTGCTCTCTGTAAGATCCTTCAGCAACCCAGTCTCCCAACTCTGCTCTCTATAACAGTACTTCTGCACCCCAGTCTCCAAACTCTCCTCTCTGCAACAGTCATTCTGCACCCCAGTCTCGAACATCTGCTCTCTGCAACAGTCCTTCTGAACCTCAGTCTGAAAACTCTGCTCCCTGAAACCACCCTTCTGCACGCCAGTCTCCTAATTCTGCTCTCTGTAACAGTCCTTCTGCACCTAATTCTCCCAACTTTTCTCTCTGTATTATCCTTCTGCAACCCAGTTTTTAAACTCTCACTCTGTAATAGTTTTTCTCGACAACAGTCTCCAAACTCTGCTCTTTGTAACAGTCTTTCTGTACTGCATATTTTACACTCTTCTCTCTGTAACGGTTCTTCTGCACCCCACTCTCCAACCTCTGCTTTCTCTATCAGTCTTTCTGCACTCAAGTCTCCAACCTCTGCTCTCTGTAACAGTCCTTCTGCACCTCAGTCTCCAACGTCTGCTCTCTTCAACAGTCCTTCGGCACCCCAATCTCCAACATCTGCTCTACGCAACAGTCCTTCTACACCCAAGATTTCAATTTCTATACTCGGCAACAGTACTTCTGCACCTCAGTCTCCAACCTCTTCTCTTTACAAAGGTCTTTCTGGCCCTCAGTCTTCAACATCTACTCTCTGTAACAGTCCTTCTGCACCCCAGTCTCCACAATCTGCTCTCTGTAACAGTCCTTCGGCACGTCAGTCTCCACCCTCTTCTCTCAGCAACGATCCTGTTACACCCAAGGCTCCAAACTCTGCTCTCTGCAACAGTCCTTCTGCACCCCAGTCTCCAACATCTACTCTCTGTAGCATCCTTCTAAAACCCAGTCTCCGAGCTTTACTCTCTGTAACAGTCTTTGTGCACACCAGTCTCAAAACTCTTCTCTCTGCAATGATCCTTCTGCACCCCAGTCTCCAAAATCTGCTCTCTGTAACAGTCTTTCGGCACCCCAGTCTCCACCCTCTTCTCTCTGCAACGATTCTTTTACACCTAAGTCTCCAAACTCTGCTCTCTGCAACAGTTCTTCTGCACCCCAGTCTCCAACATCTGCTCTCTGCAACAGTTTCTCTAAACCTCATTCTGAAAACTCAGCTCTCTGCAAAGATTCTTGTGGACCAAAGTCTACAACCTCTGCTCTCTCTGACAGTCCTTCAGCACCTCAGTCACAAATCTCTGCTATCTGTAAGATTCTTATGCCACCCAGTCTCCAAACGCTGCTCTATGTTACAGGCCTTCTGCTCCCCAGTCTCCAAGCTCTGCTCCGTGTAACAAGTCTTTTGCACCTCAGTCTTCAACCTCTTTTCTCTGCAACGATCTTTCTACACCCCATTCTCAAACCTCTGCTCTCTGCAACAGTCCTATTGCACCAAAGTCTCCAATTTCTGCTCTCTGTAAGATAATTCTGCACACCTGTCTCCAACCTCTGCTCTCTTTAGCAGTACTTCTGTACCACAGTCTCCAACCTCTATTCTCTGTAAGGGTCCTTCTGCACCCCAGTCTCCAAACTCTGCTTTCTGTATCCGTCGTTCTGCACCCCAGGCTTCAACCTCTGCTCTCTGTATCAGTCTTTCCCCGCAGACTCCAAACTCTGGTATCTGCAACAGTCCTTCTGCACCCCAGTCTGGAAACACTGCACTCTGCACACTCCTTCTGCAGCCAGTCTTTAACCTCTGCTCTCTTCAAAAGTTCTTCTGCAACTCAGTCTCCAAACACTGCTCTCTGTAACAGTTTTTCTGCACCTCAGTCTTCAACAACTGCTCTCTGTAACAGGCCTTCTGCACCCCAGTCTCTAAAATCTGCTCTCTAGAACAGTCCTTCTATACACCAGTCTCCATAATCTAGTCTCTACATCGATCCTTCTTCACCCCAGTCTTCAACGTCTGCTCTCTGCAACAATCCTTCTGCACCCCAGTCTCCAAACTTTCCTCTCTGTAAGATCCTTCTGCTCCCTAGTCTCCAAACTCTACACTCAGTATCAGTCCTTTTGCACCCCAGTCTCAAAACACTGCTCCCTGTAACAGTTTTTCTGCACCTCAGTCTTAAACAACTGCTCTCTGCAACAGTCCTTCTACACCCCAGTCTCCAAACTCTGCTCTCTAGAACAGTCCTTCTATACCCAAGTCTGCATAATCTACCGTCTGCAATGATCCTTCTGCACCCCAGTCTCCAACGTTTTCTCTCTGCAACAATCCTTCTGCACCCCAGTATCCAAACTTTCCTCTCTATAAGATTTTTCTACACCCCAGTTTCCAAACTCTGCTCTCTGTAACACTCTTTTTGCACCCCAGTCTCTAACGTCTGCCCTCTGCAATGGTCCATCTGCACCCCACTCTTCAACTTTTTTCTCTACAACAGTTCTTCTGTACCACAGTCTCCAACCTCTGTTGTCTGTAAGGTTTTTTTGACACGCCAGTCTCCAAACTCTGCTTTCTGTATCAGTCCTTCTCAACCACAGTCTCCAAACTCTGCTCTTTGAAACAGTCCTTCTGCACCTCACTCTTCAACCTCTGCTCTCTGCAACAGTTCTTTTGCACACCAGTCTTAATCCTCTGCTCTCTGCAAAAGTTTTTCTGAACCCCAGTCTCCAACATCTGCTCTCTGCAACAGTTCATTTCCAGCCCAGTCTCCATCCTCTACTCTCTGTAACAGTCCTTCTGTATTGCAGTATCCAAACTCTGCTCTCTCTAATGGTCTTTCTGAACCACAGTCTCCAAACTCTGCTTTCTGTACCAGTCCTTCTGCACCCTGGTCTCTAAACTCTTCTTTCTGTAACAGTCCTTCTGCAACTCATACTACAATTTCTGCTCTCTGCAACAGTCCTTCTGTGCCCTAATCTCCAAACTCTGCTCTCTGCAACAGTCCTTTAGCACATCAGTGTCCAAACTCTGCTCTCTGTAAGATCCTTCTGAAACCCAGTCTCCAACGTCTTCTTACTGCAATGGTCCTCCTGCAACCCAGCCTCTAATCTCTGTTCTCTAGAACTGTTATTCTGCACCTCAGTCTCCAACCTGTGCGCTCTGTAACATTCCTCCTCTACCGCAGTCTCAAACCTCTGTTCTCTGTAAGGGTCCTTCTGCACCCTAGTCTCCAACCACTGCTTTCTGTATCAGTCATTTTGCACCACATTCTTCAAACTCTGCTCTCTGTAACAGTCCTTCTGCACCAAAGTCTGCAACCTCTACTCTCTGCAACAGTCCTTCTGCACCCCAGTCTCCAACATCTGCTCTCTGCAACAGTCCTTCTGCACCCCAGTCTCTAACCTCTGCTCTCTGCAACAGTCCTTCTGCACCACAATCACTAACCTCTTGTTTGTGTATCAGTCCTTCTGCACCCCAGTCTCCAACCTCTGCTCTCATTAACAGTCCTTCTGCACCTCTTTCTGAAAACTCTTCTCTCTGGAACGATCCTTTTGCATCTCAGTCTCAAACCTCTTCTCTCTGTAAGAGTTCTTATGTACCTCAGTCTCCAACCTTTTGTCTCTGTAAGATCCTTTTCCGACCCACTCTTTAAACTCTGCTCTCTGTAACTATCCTTCTGCACCCTAGTCTTCAATCACTGCTCTTTGAAAGAGGCCTTCTGAACCCCAATCTCTAACCTATGCTGTCTATAACAGGCCTTTTGACCCCAGTCTCAAAACTCTTCTCTCTTCAACTATTCTTCTGAACCCCAGTCTCCAACCTTTGCTCTCTGCACCAGTCCTCCTGCACCCCAGTCTCAAACCTATGCTTTCTGTAAGATCCTTCTGCACACCTGTCTCCAACCTCTGCTCTCTGTAAAAGTACTTCTGTAAAGCAGTCTCCAAACTCTGCTATCTGTAAGGGTCCTTCTTCACCATAGTCTCCAATCTGTGCTCTCTGCAACACTACTTCTGCAACCCAGTCTCCAAACTTTGCTCTCTGCAATAGATTTTCTGCACATGAGTCTCCAACCTGTGCTCTCTGTAATAGTCCTACTGCACCCCAGTCTTCAAACTTTGCTTTCTGTAAAAGTCTTTCTGCACCACAGTCTCCAGAATCTGCTCTCTGCAACGATCCTTCTGCACCCCAGACTCCAAAGTCTGCTCTCTGTAATAGTCCTTTTGCACACCAGTTTCCAACCTCTGGTCTCTGCGACAGTCCTTCTGCACCAAAGTCTCCAACATCTGCTCTCTGCAACAGTCCTTCTACCCCCCAGTCTCGATACTCTGCTCGCCCCAATGACTCTTCTGCACCCCAGTCACCAACCACTGTTCTCTTCAACAGTTCTTCTGCACCCCAGTCTCCAACCTCTGCTCTCTTTAAATGTCCTTCTGTACCGCAGTCTCCAACCTTTGTTCTCTGTAAGGGTCCTTATGCACCCCAGTATCCAACCTCTGCTTTCTGTATCAGTCGTTTTCCACCACAGTCTCGAAAATCTGCCCGCTGTAACAGTCCTTCTGCAACTCAGTCTGCAAACTCTGCTCTCTGCAACAGTCCTTCTTCACCTCAGTCTCCAACCTCTGCTCTCTGTAAGGGTCCTTCGGAACCCGAGTCTCAAACCTCTGCTTTCTGTATCAGTCCTTCTTCACCCCAGTCACCAACCTCTGCTCTCTGTAACAATCCTTCTGCACCTCAGTCTCCAATGTCTGCTCTCTGTAAAGGTCCTTCTGCACCTAAGTCTCCAAACTTTTCGATCTGTAACAGTGCTTCTGCACCTCAGTTTCCAAATTTTGCTCTATGTAATATCTTTCTGCAACCCAGTATTCAAACTCTGCTCTCTGTACCAATCCTTCTGCACCCCAGTCTCCAAACTCTGCTGTCTGTAACAGGCCTTCTGCACCCCAGTCTTCGAACTCTGCTTTCTGTATCAGTCCTTCTGCACCCCAGTCTCCAACCTCTGGTCTATGCAACGATCCTTCTGCACCCCAGTCTTGTACCTCTGTTCTCTACAACAATTCTTCTGCACCCCAGTCTCCAAACACAGCTCTCTGTAACAGACTATCTGTTCCGCAGTATCCAAACTCTGTTTCCTTTAAGGGTCCTTCTGCACCCGAGTTTCCAACTTCTGCTTTCTGTATCCATCCTTCGGCACCACAGTCTCCAAACTCTGATCTGTAACAGTCCTTCTCCACCACAGTCTGCAACCTCTGCACTCTGCAATTGTCCTACTGCACCCCAGTCTCAAACCTCTGCTCTCTGCAACAGTCCTTCTACACCCCAGTCTCCAACCTATGCTCTCTGTAACAGTACTTTTGTACTGCAGTCTCCAAACTCTTTTCTCTGTAACGGTCCTTCTGCACCCCACTCTCAAACCTCTGCTTTCTCTATCAGTCCTTCTGCACTCAGTCTCCAACCTGTGCTCTGTAACAGTCCTTCTGCACCTCAGTCTCTAACGTCTGCTCGCTGCAACTGTTTTTGGAACACCAAACTTCAAACTCTGCTCTCTGCAACAGTCCTACACCCAAGTCTCCAACATCTGCGCTATGTAACAGTCCTTCTGCACCTCAGTCTTCAACCTTTTCTCTTTGCAAAGGTCTTTCTGCACCTCAGTCTTCAACATCTACTCTCTGTAACAGTCCTTCTGCACCTCAGTCGCCAACCTCTGCTCTCTGTAAGATCCTTCTAAAAACCAGACTTCAAACTCTGCTTTCTGTACCACTCCTTCTTCACCCCAGTCTCAAAATTCTGCTGTCTGTAACACTCCTTAAGCACCCCAATCTGCACCCTATGTTCTCTGCAATGATCCTTCTACACCCAAGTCTCCAACCTCTGCTCTCTGCAACAGTTCTTCTGCACCCCAGTCTCCTACATCTGCTCTCTGCAACACTTTTTCTAAACCTCATTCTGAAAACTCTTCTCTCTGAAAGGATCCTTCTGAACCCAAGTCTCCAACCTCTGCTTTCTCTGACAGTCCTTCGGCACCTCAGTCACCAACCTCTGCTTTCTTTGAGATCCTTATGCCACTCAGTCTCCAAACTCTGCTCTATATTACACGTCATCTGCTCCCCAGTCTCCAAGATCTGCACCTCAATATCCAACATCTTCTCTCTGCAGCAATACTTCTGCACCCCATTCTCCAACCTCTGCTCTCTGCATCAGTCCTATTGCAACCTCTGCTCTCTTTAACAGTCCATCTGTACAGCAGTCTCTAACCTATATTCTCTGTAAAAGACTTTCTGCACCCCAGTCTCCAAACACTGCACTCTGCACAGTCTTTCTGCACCCAGTCTCCAACCTCTCTTCTCTGTGACAGTCCTTCTGCACCTTAGTCTCTAAACACTGCTATCTGTAACAGTTTTTCTATACCTCAGGCGTCAACAACTGTTCTCTGCATCAGTCCTTCTTCACCCCAGTCTCCAAACTCTGCTCTCTAGAACAGTCCTTCTAAACACCAGTCTCCATAATCTACTCTCTGCAACGATCATTCTGCACGCCAGTCTCCAAAGTCTGCTCTCTGCAACAATCCTTCTGTACCCCAGTCTCAAAAATTTCCTCTATGTAAGATTGTTCTGGTCCCCAGTCACCAAACTCTGCTCTCAGTATTAATCCTTCTGATCCCCAGTCTCCAAACACTGCTCTCTGTAACAGATTTTTTGCACCTCAGTCTTCAACAACTGCTCTCTGCAACAGTCCTTCTGCACCCCAGTCTCCAACTTCTGCTCTCTGCAACAATCGTTCTCCACTCCAGTCTCCAAACGTTCCTCTCTTTAAGATTCTTCTGCACCCCAGTTTCCACACTCTGCTCTCTGTAACATTCCTTCTGCACCGCAGTCTCCAACGTCTGCCCTCTGCAATGGTCCCTATGCACCCCAGTCTCCAAAATTGTTCTCTACAACAGTTCTTCTGTACCGTAGTCTCTAAATTCTGCTCTCTGTAATGGTCCTTCTGCATCCCACTCTCCAAACTCTGCTTTCTGTATCAGTCCTTCTGCACCACAGTCTCCAACCTATGCTCTCTGCAACAGTTTTTATGCACCCCAGTATCCAACATCTGCTCTGCAACAGTCCTTTTGCACCACAGTCTGAAACGTCTGCTCTGTGTAACAGTCCTTCTGCACTGCAGTCTCCAAACTCTGCTCTATGTAACGGTCTTTCTGCAGCCCACTTTACAAACTCTGCTCTCTCTAACATTCCTTCTCCAACCCAGTCTACAACCTCTGCTTACTACAACAGTCTTTCTGCATCCAAGTCTCCAAACTCTGCTCCCTTTAGCAGCCCTTCTGTACCTCAGTCTCCAACCTCTGCTCTCTGCAACAGTCCTTCTGCACCCCAGTTGCCAACCTCTGCTTTCTGGAAGGTTCCTTCTGCACCCCAGTTCCCAACATCTGCTCTCTGCAACAGTCCTACTGCACCGGAGTCTCCAATCTCTGCTCTCTGTAAGATCCTTCTGCAACCCCGTCTCCGAACTCTGCTCTCGGTAACAGTCCTTCTGTACCGCAGTCTTTAAACTCTGCTCCCTGTAACCCTCCTTCTGCACCCCAGTCTCAAAACACTGCTTTGTGTATCAGTCCTTCTGCACCACAGTCTCCAACGTCTGCTGTCTTCTACAGTCCTACTCAACCCCAGTCTTCATCAACTACTCTCTGCAACAGTCCTTCTGAACCCCAGTCTCCAACCTCTGCTCTATGTAACAGTCCTTCTGTACTGCAGACTCCAACCTCTGCTCTCCGTAATGAACCTCCTGTACGACAGTCTCCAAACTCTGCTTTCTGTATCATTCCTTCTGCACCGCCATTCACAAACCTCTGCTCTCTGCAATAGTCCTTCTGCAATCAAATCTCCAACTTCTGCTCTATGCAACAGTCCTTCTGCACCTCAGTATCCAACCTCTGTTCTCTGTAACAATCCTTCTGCACCCCAGTCTACAAATTCTGCTCTCTGCAACAGTCCTTCTTCACCCTAGTCTCCAACCTCTGCTCGCTCTAATATGCTTCTTTACCCCAGTGTCCAAACTCTACACTCAGTAACAGTTCTTCTGCACTGCAGTCTCCAAACTCTGCTCTCTGTAACAATGCTTCTGCACCTAAGTCTCCAAACTCTGCTCTCTGGAAATGTCCTTCTGCATCCCTGTCTTAAACCTCTGTTTTTGCAACAGTCCTTCCGGTCTCAAGTCTCCAATTCTACTCTTTGTAAAAGTCTTTTTGCACCCCAGTCTTCAATCTCTGCTCTCTGTAACGGTCCTTCGGAACTCCAGTCTACATCCTCTGCTTTCTTTCCTGTCGTGCACCCAAGTCTCCAAACTCTACTCTCTGTAACAATTTTACTGCACCCCAGTCTCCTACGTCTGCTCTCTAAAACTGTCCTTCTGCACTTCAGTCTCCAAACTCTGCTCTCTGTAAGATCCTTCTACACCCCAGTCTCCAACCTCTGCTATCTTCAACGGTCTTTCTGCACCTCAGTCGCCAACCTCTGTTCTCTGCAATAGTCCTTCTGCACCTCAGTCCCCAACCTCTGCTCTCTGTAACAGTCCTTCTGCACCTCAGTCTCCAACCTCTGCTCTCTGAAAAAATTCTTCTGCACCTTAGTCTCCTACGTCTGCTCTCTACAACAGTCCTTCTGCACACCAGTCTCCAACCTCTACTCTCTGTAACAGTTCTTCTGCACCGCAGTCCCCGAACTCTGCTCTCTGTAGTGATCCTTCTTCACCCCTGTCTTTAAACTCTGCTTTCTGTATAAGTCCTTCTGCACCTCAGTCTCCAAACTCTAATCTCTTTAACAGTCCTTCTGCACCTCATTCTTCAACCTCTGATCTCTGCAATTGACATTCTGCACCTCAGTATCCAACCTCTACTTTATGTAACAGTCCTTATGCATCTCAGTCTCCAACCTGTACTCTCTGGAAGATACATTTGCAAACCAATCTCCAAAATCTGCTCTCTGTAACAGTTCTTCTGCACCCCTTCTCCAAACTCTGCTCTCTGTAACAGACTTTCTGCACCCCAGTCTCCAACATCTGCTCTCTGCATTAGTCCTTCTTCACTTAAACAGAAAATTCTGCTCTCTTCAACGATATTTCTGCACTCCAGTATTCAACGTCTGTTCTCTACAACAGTCCTTCTGCATCCCAGTCTCCAACCTCTGCTCTCTGTAAAAGTCCTTCTGCACCTAAGTCTCCAAATTCTGCTCTCTGCAACAGTCCTTCTGTAACCCAGTCTCCAACCTCTGCTCTCTGCAACAATAATATTTCACCATAGTCCCCAACCTCTGCTCTCTGTAGTGGTCCTTCTGCACCCCAGTCTTTAAACCCTGCTTTCTGTATAAGTCCTTCTGCACCTCAGTCTGCAACCTCTAATCTCTGTAACAGTCCTTCTGCACCTCATTCTTCAACCTCTGCTCTCTGCAATTGACATTCTGCACCTCAGTATCCAACCTTTACTCTATGTAACAGTCATTATGCCTCTCAGTCTCCAACCTCAACTCTCTGGAAGATACTTTTGCAAACCAATCTCCAAAATCTGCTCTCTGTAACAGTCCTTCTGCACCCCTTCTCCAAACTCTGCTCTCTGTAACAAGCTTTCTGTACCCCAGTCTCCAACATCTGCTCACTGCATTAGTCCTTCTTCACCTCAACTGAAAATTCTGCTCTCTTCCACGATATTTCTGCACCCCAGTCTTCAACCTCTGTTCTCTGCAACAGTCCTTCTGCATTCCAGTCTCCAACCTTTGATCTCTGTAACAGTCCTTCTGCACCTAAGTCTCCAAATTCTGCTCTCTGCAACAGTCCTTCTGTAACCCAATCTCCAACCTTTTCTCTCTGCAACAATAATTCTGCACCCCAGTCTCCAACATCTACTCTCTGCAACGCTCTTTCTGCACCTCAGTCTCCAAACTCTACTCTCTGCGAGAGTGCTTCTGCACCTGAGTCTCCAATATCTGATCTCTGTAAGATTCTTCTGCAACCCAGTCTCTGAACTCTGCTCTCCGTAACAGTCTATCTGCACCCCAGGCTCCAAACTCTGCCCTCTGTAAGGCCTTCTGCACCCCAATCTCCAACCTCTGCTCTCTTTATCAGTCCTTCTGCACCCCAGTCTCCAACATCTGCTTTCTGTATCAGTCCTGCACACCACTCTCCAAACTCTGCTTTCTGTAACAGTCCTTCTGCACCTCAGCCTCTATCCATTGCTCTCTGTAACAGTGCTTCTGAACCCCAGTCTCTAAACTCTGCTCTCTGTAACAGTCCTTCTGCACCTCAGTCTCCAACCTCTGCTCTCTGCAACGATCTTTCTTCACCCCAGTGTCTAAACTCTGCTCTCTGTAACAGTCCTTCTGCACCACAGTCTTTAATCTCTGCTCTCTGCAACAGTCTTTCTGCACCCCAGTCTCAAACCTTTGCTCTCTTCAACACTTCTTCTACACCCCAGTCTCAAACCTCTGTTCCCTCTAAGATCATTCTGCACACCTGTATCCAAACACTGATCTCTGTAAGAGTCTTTCTTCAACCCCGTCTCCAAACTCTGCTTTTTGTTTCAGTCCTTCTGCACCACAGGCTTCAACCTCTTCTCTCTGCAACAGTCCTTCTGCATGCCAGTTTAAAACTCTGCACTCTGTAACATTCCTTCTGTACCCCAGTCTCCAAACTCTGCTCCCTGTATCAGTACTTCTGCACCCACGTCTCCAAACTCTACTCTCTGTAACAGTACTTCTGCACATCAGTCTCCAACCTCTTCTCTCAGCAACGGTCTTCATGCACCCCAGTCTTCAAGTTCTTTTCTTTGCAACAGTCATTCTGCACCACAGTCTGCAACATCTGCTCTTTGTAACAGTCTTTCTGTACTGCAGTCTCCAACCTCTGCTCTCTGTAACAGGCCTTCTGCAACCCAGTCTCCAACCTCTGCTCTCTGTAACAGGCCTTCTGCAACCCAGTCTCCAACCTATGCTCTCTGTAAGATAATTCTGCACACCTGTCTCCAACCTCTGCTCTCTTTAACAGTCCTTCTGTAACGCAGTCTTCAACCTCTGCTGTATGCAACAGTCCTTCTTCACCCCAGTCTCCAACGTCTGCTCTCTGCAACAGTTTTTCTACACCCCAGTCTCCAACCTCTGCTCTCTTCAACAGTCCTTCTACACCCCAGTCTCCATACTCTGCTCTCCCCAATGATCCTTCTGCACCCCAGTCTCGAACCCATGCTCTCTGTAACAGTCCTTCTGTACCGCAGTCTCCAAACTCTTTTCTCCGTAAGTGTCCTTATGTACTCCAGTATTCAAACTCTGCTTTCTGTATCAGTCGTTTTGAACCACAGTCTCCAAACTATGCCCTCTGTATCAGTCCCTCTGAATTTCAGTCTGCAACCTCTGCTTTCTGAAACAGTCCTCTTGATCCGCAGTCTCCATCCTCTGCTCTCTGCAACAGTCCTTTTGCATACCAGTCTCCAACATCTGCTCTCTGCAACAGATCTTCTCCACCCCAGTCTCCAACCTCTGCTCTTTTTAACAGTCCTTCTGTACTGCAGTTTCCAACCACTGCTCTCTGTAAGGGTCCTTCTGCACACGAGTCTCCAAGCTCTTCTTTCTGTGTAACTGTCCTTCTGTACCTTAGTATCCAAACTTTGTTCTGTGTAACTGTCCTTCTGCACCTCAGTCTCCAACCTCTGCTCTATGTAACAGTCCTTCTGCACCCCAGTCTCCAACATCTGCTCTCTACAACAGTACTTCTGCACCCCATTCTCCAAACTCTGCTCTCTGCAACAATCTTTCTGGACCCCAGTCTCCAACGTCTGCTCTCTGCAACAGTCCTTCTGCACCACAGTCTCCAACCTCTACTCTCTGTAATATCCTTCTGCGCTCCAGTTTCCAGACTCTGCTCTCTGTAACATTCCTTCTCTGTGCTCTGAAACAGTGCTTCTTCTCCCCAGACTCCACGATCTGCTCTCTGTAACAGTCCTTCTATACCGCAGTCTCCAACCTGTGCTCTTTGTAAGGCTCCTTCCTCACCCCAGTCTCCTACCTCTGCTTTCTGTATCAGTCTGTCTGAACCCAAGTCTCTAACCTCTGTTCTCTGTATCTATCCATGTGCACCTCAGGCTCTGACCTGTGCTCTATGTAAGAATCCTTCTGCACCCCAGTCTTCAATCTCTGCTCTCGGTAAAAGTCTGTCTGCACCCCAATTTCCGAACTCTGCTTCCTGTAACAGTCCTTCTGCACCTGAGTCTCCAAACTCTTCTCTGTGTAACAGTCCTTCTACAACTCAGTCTCCAACGTCTGCTCTTTGTAACTGTCCTTCTGGACCTTAGTCTGAAACCTCTGCTCTCTGCACGATTCTTCTGGACCCCAGTCTTAAACCACTGCTCTCTGTAACAGTCCACCTGCACCCCAGTCTCCAACCTCTGCTCTCTGTAAGATCCTTCAGCAACCCAGTCTCCCAACTCTGCTCTCTATAACAGTACTTCTGCACCCCAGTCTCCAAACTCTCCTCTCTGCAACAGTCATTCTGCACCCCAGTCTCGAACATCTGCTCTCTGCAACAGTCCTTCTGAACCTCAGTCTGAAAACTCTGCTCCCTGAAACCACCCTTCTGCACGCCAGTCTCCTAATTCTGCTCTCTGTAACAGTCCTTCTGCACCTAATTCTCCCAACTTTTCTCTCTGTATTATCCTTCTGCAACCCAGTTTTAAACTCTCACTCTGTAATAGTTTTTCTCGACAACAGTCTCCAAACTCTGCTCTTTGTAACAGTCTTTCTGTACTGCATATTTTACACTCTTCTCTCTGTAACGGTTCTTCTGCACCCCACTCTCCAACCTCTGCTTTCTCTATCAGTCTTTCTGCACTCAAGTCTCCAACCTCTGCTCTCTGTAACAGTCCTTCTGCACCTCAGTCTCCAACGTCTGCTCTCTTCAACAGTCCTTCGGCACCCCAATCTCCAACATCTGCTCTACGCAACAGTCCTTCTACACCCAAGATTTCAATTTCTATACTCGGCAACAGTACTTCTGCACCTCAGTCTCCAACCTCTTCTCTTTACAAAGGTCTTTCTGGCCCTCAGTCTTCAACATCTACTCTCTGTAACAGTCCTTCTGCACCCCAGTCTCCACAATCTGCTCTCTGTAACAGTCCTTCGGCACGTCAGTCTCCACCCTCTTCTCTCAGCAACGATCCTGTTACACCCAAGGCTCCAAACTCTGCTCTCTGCAACAGTCCTTCTGCACCCCAGTCTCCAACATCTACTCTCTGTAGCATCCTTCTAAAACCCAGTCTCCGAGCTTTACTCTCTGTAACAGTCTTTGTGCACACCAGTCTCAAAACTCTTCTCTCTGCAATGATCCTTCTGCACCCCAGTCTCCAAAATCTGCTCTCTGTAACAGTCTTTCGGCACCCCAGTCTCCACCCTCTTCTCTCTGCAACGATTCTTTTACACCTAAGTCTCCAAACTCTGCTCTCTGCAACAGTTCTTCTGCACCCCAGTCTCCAACATCTGCTCTCTGCAACAGTTTCTCTAAACCTCATTCTGAAAACTCAGCTCTCTGCAAAGATTCTTGTGGACCAAAGTCTACAACCTCTGCTCTCTCTGACAGTCCTTCAGCACCTCAGTCACAAATCTCTGCTATCTGTAAGATTCTTATGCCACCCAGTCTCCAAACGCTGCTCTATGTTACAGGCCTTCTGCTCCCCAGTCTCCAAGCTCTGCTCCGTGTAACAAGTCTTTTGCACCTCAGTCTTCAACCTCTTTTCTCTGCAACGATCTTTCTACACCCCATTCTCAAACCTCTGCTCTCTGCAACAGTCCTATTGCACCAAAGTCTCCAATTTCTGCTCTCTGTAAGATAATTCTGCACACCTGTCTCCAACCTCTGCTCTCTTTAGCAGTACTTCTGTACCACAGTCTCCAACCTCTATTCTCTGTAAGGGTCCTTCTGCACCCCAGTCTCCAAACTCTGCTTTCTGTATCCGTCGTTCTGCACCCCAGGCTTCAACCTCTGCTCTCTGTATCAGTCTTTCCCCGCAGACTCCAAACTCTGGTATCTGCAACAGTCCTTCTGCACCCCAGTCTGGAAACACTGCACTCTGCACACTCCTTCTGCAGCCAGTCTTTAACCTCTGCTCTCTTCAAAAGTTCTTCTGCAACTCAGTCTCCAAACACTGCTCTCTGTAACAGTTTTTCTGCACCTCAGTCTTCAACAACTGCTCTCTGTAACAGGCCTTCTGCACCCCAGTCTCTAAAATCTGCTCTCTAGAACAGTCCTTCTATACACCAGTCTCCATAATCTAGTCTCTACATCGATCCTTCTTCACCCCAGTCTTCAACGTCTGCTCTCTGCAACAATCCTTCTGCACCCCAGTCTCCAAACTTTCCTCTCTGTAAGATCCTTCTGCTCCCTAGTCTCCAAACTCTACACTCAGTATCAGTCCTTTTGCACCCCAGTCTCAAAACACTGCTCCCTGTAACAGTTTTTCTGCACCTCAGTCTTAAACAACTGCTCTCTGCAACAGTCCTTCTACACCCCAGTCTCCAAACTCTGCTCTCTAGAACAGTCCTTCTATACCCAAGTCTGCATAATCTACCGTCTGCAATGATCCTTCTGCACCCCAGTCTCCAACGTTTTCTCTCTGCAACAATCCTTCTGCACCCCAGTATCCAAACTTTCCTCTCTATAAGATTTTTCTACACCCCAGTTTCCAAACTCTGCTCTCTGTAACACTCTTTTTGCACCCCAGTCTCTAACGTCTGCCCTCTGCAATGGTCCATCTGCACCCCACTCTTCAACTTTTTTCTCTACAACAGTTCTTCTGTACCACAGTCTCCAACCTCTGTTGTCTGTAAGGTTTTTTTGACACGCCAGTCTCCAAACTCTGCTTTCTGTATCAGTCCTTCTCAACCACAGTCTCCAAACTCTGCTCTTTGAAACAGTCCTTCTGCACCTCACTCTTCAACCTCTGCTCTCTGCAACAGTTCTTTTGCACACCAGTCTTAATCCTCTGCTCTCTGCAAAAGTTTTTCTGAACCCCAGTCTCCAACATCTGCTCTCTGCAACAGTTCATTTCCAGCCCAGTCTCCATCCTCTACTCTCTGTAACAGTCCTTCTGTATTGCAGTATCCAAACTCTGCTCTCTCTAATGGTCTTTCTGAACCACAGTCTCCAAAACTCTGCTTTCTGTACCAGTCCTTCTGCACCCTGGTCTCTAAACTCTTCTTTCTGTAACAGTCCTTCTGCAACTCATACTACAATTTCTGCTCTCTGCAACAGTCCTTCTGTGCCCTAATCTCCAAACTCTGCTCTCTGCAACAGTCCTTTAGCACATCAGTGTCCAAACTCTGCTCTCTGTAAGATCCTTCTGAAACCCAGTCTCCAACGTCTTCTTACTGCAATGGTCCTCCTGCAACCCAGCCTCTAATCTCTGTTCTCTAGAACTGTTATTCTGCACCTCAGTCTCCAACCTGTGCGCTCTGTAACATTCCTCCTCTACCGCAGTCTCAAACCTCTGTTCTCTGTAAGGGTCCTTCTGCACCCTAGTCTCCAACCACTGCTTTCTGTATCAGTCATTTTGCACCACATTCTTCAAACTCTGCTCTCTGTAACAGTCCTTCTGCACCAAAGTCTGCAACCTCTACTCTCTGCAACAGTCCTTCTGCACCCCAGTCTCCAACATCTGCTCTCTGCAACAGTCCTTCTGCACCCCAGTCTCTAACCTCTGCTCTCTGCAACAGTCCTTCTGCACCACAATCACTAACCTCTTGTTTGTGTATCAGTCCTTCTGCACCCCAGTCTCCAACCTCTGCTCTCATTAACAGTCCTTCTGCACCTCTTTCTGAAAACTCTTCTCTCTGGAACGATCCTTTTGCATCTCAGTCTCAAACCTCTTCTCTCTGTAAGAGTTCTTATGTACCTCAGTCTCCAACCTTTTGTCTCTGTAAGATCCTTTTCCGACCCACTCTTTAAACTCTGCTCTCTGTAACTATCCTTCTGCACCCTAGTCTTCAATCACTGCTCTTTGAAAGAGGCCTTCTGAACCCCAATCTCTAACCTATGCTGTCTATAACAGGCCTTTTGACCCCAGTCTCAAAACTCTTCTCTCTTCAACTATTCTTCTGAACCCCAGTCTCCAACCTTTGCTCTCTGCACCAGTCCTCCTGCACCCCAGTCTCAAACCTATGCTTTCTGTAAGATCCTTCTGCACACCTGTCTCCAACCTCTGCTCTCTGTAAAAGTACTTCTGTAAAGCAGTCTCCAAACTCTGCTATCTGTAAGGGTCCTTCTTCACCATAGTCTCCAATCTGTGCTCTCTGCAACACTACTTCTGCAACCCAGTCTCCAAACTTTGCTCTCTGCAATAGATTTTCTGCACATGAGTCTCCAACCTGTGCTCTCTGTAATAGTCCTACTGCACCCCAGTCTTCAAACTTTGCTTTCTGTAAAAGTCTTTCTGCACCACAGTCTCCAGAATCTGCTCTCTGCAACGATCCTTCTGCACCCCAGACTCCAAAGTCTGCTCTCTGTAATAGTCCTTTTGCACACCAGTTTCCAACCTCTGGTCTCTGCGACAGTCCTTCTGCACCAAAGTCTCCAACATCTGCTCTCTGCAACAGTCCTTCTACCCCCCAGTCTCGATACTCTGCTCGCCCCAATGACTCTTCTGCACCCCAGTCACCAACCACTGTTCTCTTCAACAGTTCTTCTGCACCCCAGTCTCCAACCTCTGCTCTCTTTAAATGTCCTTCTGTACCGCAGTCTCCAACCTTTGTTCTCTGTAAGGGTCCTTATGCACCCCAGTATCCAACCTCTGCTTTCTGTATCAGTCGTTTTCCACCACAGTCTCGAAAATCTGCCCGCTGTAACAGTCCTTCTGCAACTCAGTCTGCAAACTCTGCTCTCTGCAACAGTCCTTCTTCACCTCAGTCTCCAACCTCTGCTCTCTGTAAGGGTCCTTCGGAACCCGAGTCTCAAACCTCTGCTTTCTGTATCAGTCCTTCTTCACCCCAGTCACCAACCTCTGCTCTCTGTAACAATCCTTCTGCACCTCAGTCTCCAATGTCTGCTCTCTGTAAAGGTCCTTCTGCACCTAAGTCTCCAAACTTTTCGATCTGTAACAGTGCTTCTGCACCTCAGTTTCCAAATTTTGCTCTATGTAATATCTTTCTGCAACCCAGTATTCAAACTCTGCTCTCTGTACCAATCCTTCTGCACCCCAGTCTCCAAACTCTGCTGTCTGTAACAGGCCTTCTGCACCCCAGTCTTCGAACTCTGCTTTCTGTATCAGTCCTTCTGCACCCCAGTCTCCAACCTCTGGTCTATGCAACGATCCTTCTGCACCCCAGTCTTGTACCTCTGTTCTCTACAACAATTCTTCTGCACCCCAGTCTCCAAACACAGCTCTCTGTAACAGACTATCTGTTCCGCAGTATCCAAACTCTGTTTCCTTTAAGGGTCCTTCTGCACCCGAGTTTCCAACTTCTGCTTTCTGTATCCATCCTTCGGCACCACAGTCTCCAAACTCTGATCTGTAACAGTCCTTCTCCACCACAGTCTGCAACCTCTGCACTCTGCAATTGTCCTACTGCACCCCAGTCTCAAACCTCTGCTCTCTGCAACAGTCCTTCTACACCCCAGTCTCCAACCTATGCTCTCTGTAACAGTACTTTTGTACTGCAGTCTCCAAACTCTTTTCTCTGTAACGGTCCTTCTGCACCCCACTCTCAAACCTCTGCTTTCTCTATCAGTCCTTCTGCACTCAGTCTCCAACCTGTGCTCTGTAACAGTCCTTCTGCACCTCAGTCTCTAACGTCTGCTCGCTGCAACTGTTTTTGGAACACCAAACTTCAAACTCTGCTCTCTGCAACAGTCCTACACCCAAGTCTCCAACATCTGCGCTATGTAACAGTCCTTCTGCACCTCAGTCTTCAACCTTTTCTCTTTGCAAAGGTCTTTCTGCACCTCAGTCTTCAACATCTACTCTCTGTAACAGTCCTTCTGCACCTCAGTCGCCAACCTCTGCTCTCTGTAAGATCCTTCTAAAAACCAGACTTCAAACTCTGCTTTCTGTACCACTCCTTCTTCACCCCAGTCTCAAAATTCTGCTGTCTGTAACACTCCTTAAGCACCCCAATCTGCACCCTATGTTCTCTGCAATGATCCTTCTACACCCAAGTCTCCAACCTCTGCTCTCTGCAACAGTTCTTCTGCACCCCAGTCTCCTACATCTGCTCTCTGCAACACTTTTTCTAAACCTCATTCTGAAAACTCTTCTCTCTGAAAGGATCCTTCTGAACCCAAGTCTCCAACCTCTGCTTTCTCTGACAGTCCTTCGGCACCTCAGTCACCAACCTCTGCTTTCTTTGAGATCCTTATGCCACTCAGTCTCCAAACTCTGCTCTATATTACACGTCATCTGCTCCCCAGTCTCCAAGATCTGCACCTCAATATCCAACATCTTCTCTCTGCAGCAATACTTCTGCACCCCATTCTCCAACCTCTGCTCTCTGCATCAGTCCTATTGCAACCTCTGCTCTCTTTAACAGTCCATCTGTACAGCAGTCTCTAAC